>NC_086446.1:671083329-671383329 GCF_028390025.1 Pseudophryne corroboree
TATCATTGTAATGTCTTCACAAGTTGAGATAGCAACATTTTTAAAAAGAACCAGCAATCACAACCCCCCCGCCCCCCCCACACACACACACACAAAGTAGCCTAACTAGAATGTGTGCATTTCTTTATATTTATAAAACCCGTCTAATGCCTGCCCAATGATGATTCCGCCAGCATGCTGAAATAAGGGCCCTACACACTACCCGATCCCCGCTGATATTGGCGGCGGCGGGGAAAGCCGGCATCGGCAAGTGTATATACACTTGCCGATGCCGGCGAGGAAAGGAACGACGGCCATGCTGCATCTGCAGCATGGCTGTCGTTAACGAAGACCTCACTCATCCGTACATGTTCTGACGAGGGAGGGGGTCGTTAACGATGCGCGGGAGCGCGCATCGTTAACGACATCTAGTGTACATATTAGACGAGATTGTGAAAGATCTTGCTCAGATTGGCCATTCTGAGCAAGATCTTTCAAAATCTCGTCTAGTGTGTATGGGGTTCTAGTGGGCACTACACACCTGGCGATTGGCCGCCGAGGTGCCCGATGGGCGATACGGCCGGTGGGCGATCCGGCGGCGGGGGGAGTGAAGTTTCTTCACTCCCCCCGTCATCCGGCCCCATAGTCCTGCATGATAACATGGACGAGATTGTCCATATTGGCATGCATGCGTAAGCGACCCGGCTCCAACAATGAACGAGCACGGGGCTGCGCATTGTTCTTCGTTGGTGCATACACACTGAAAGATATGAACGATATCTCGTTCATTAATGAACGAGATCATTCATATCTTTCGGTGTTATTGCATAGTGTGTAGGGCCTATAATTCTCTTTCAAACAATCTTTATCAAACAATTGATTTTAGCACAGCGTAGAACACAGGAACATATGGAGCAGTATATTTTGTACCAATGAAAATAGGCCATGTCAGAGAGTCAGTATTATGTCACGAATTAGGAATAAGCCTACGTTGGGAAATGTATCTTAAGTATATTAAAATCATATTTGATTGCCTTATTTTTTACTGTATAGAGATGGAAGTGTAGATTGTTTGCTTTCTGTTTACTACTGTTCTTGTATTGTTTGTGTTATTTTTTATTTCTGCAGCGGGGTACACTGATATTCCACAGGGAATAACATCGGGGTGTAGAGTTGTATCTTGATCCGAGGCACCAACAGATTAAACCTTTGACTGTTCCCAGGATGCACTGCACCGCCTCCTCTATTGCCCCGCCTCCAGGCACTGGAGCTCAGTTTGTAAGTTGGTGCCTGCAGTGCAGGAAGCTAAGAGGTGGGGCTGCGATAGGCAGCCCTGAGAATAACTTTATAGAAGACTTCAACGGCCGCAGCACTCTCTATGTCTCTATAACATGCTGTGCTGCGGCTTCATCACCTCCCTCAGCGACGCTGCATACTCCCGCGACCTGTTTCCCAGGTACTTGCAGCGGAGACGCACCGGTTTTTCAGGCACACCACCGCTGTCATTCTCCAGGATCGCATGGCTGCACTAGAAGGGGGGAGGTAAGGTAAATTGCGATCCGGTCGCAGTCCCAGGAGATGGACCGCGACTGGCGTTGACACTGTGTCACACAGGGACCCCACTGTATCCACCAGGGCAAGGAGTACAGGTCGGATTTGTTAAAATACGTTTTAAAAAAGGCTCCACAGTACCTGATGGTGAAGTCCAGCAGGGGGGGATAAGGTGCTGACCTGTAGCCCCTCCCTCAACTCCGGGCGCCATCTACTGCTGGTGTTCCCGCCCTGGAGCTCCATTTCACTCTCCCTCACTCCCTGACCGAGATTTTGGCACTATCTCCGGGACTGGTAGGCCTGTCTCCTCTGTAAAGCCACCTGTCTCATCAGCGCTGTGCTTTTACAGACACTTAAGTATTCTACATGTCATTTTAGACAGTGTTAGTTAAGAACAAGTGTACTGCTATCTGAATATCTAGTACAAGTATTCTGTGATATACATCCAGTATCTACTGTGCATTGTTATATATATATACTCATACATAGTAATATGTAAATTACTAGTCCAGTGCAGTTTTATTGTTTATATGTAATAACTTCTGCATTGTACATGTGACTGTGTGTGCCTAGAGCTGTTGTGTAGATTCCATTCTTGTGTATCACACTACTTGCTATCACTATATTCTGTACCCTGGGAGGCTAGGCGTGTTAGGGTCTCAGTACTACACAGGATATACTACTTTGTATTTTTCTCTGTGTGTTTCAGTCACCTCATACTGCTAAAATCCTCTGTCTGTGCTCGGTATTTACTGTCACATAACACGGGGTTATTTGCAGGTATTATATTTGTCTGGCTATTTTGTACTGTCACGCTCTGCATCATGCAGTGCTTGCACCACGGATTTACCTGAGGGGGGAGTTTTAGCTACTGGTTCAGGCACTATGTGTCATACATCTCCCTGCCAGCCCGCAGCACCTGTGGCTACTCAGGAACCACCCTGGGTAGCATTTTCAAATATGCTATCTACACTGGTATCGCGTCTCACGCCCCCTGTGGGCCCTCCTGTGCCATTACAGCCACATATCCCTGTGGTGAACCCGCCATGGATTCACTATCTACTCACGTGCAAAAATTATATCAATCTTTGAATGCTCAACCTACCCCTCGCCCCTCCCAGTCCACTAATATTTCGGATAATTCTTCTGATGAAGATGGGGAATATACTGATCTGTCAGACACTGATACAGTTACCTCTGATGAGGATTCTATAACACAGATTGATGTTCCTGACCTAGTGGAGGCTATTAAGATGATTCTCCAAATGCAGGATGACGCTGAACTCACTTTTACGTCTAAGAAACCTGATAAATTCAAACGTCAGAAGGTTGCTAAGATAGTCTTACCACACTCTGACCATTTAATTGACATACGTCAGGAATCCTGGGCATCTCCAGAAAAGAAGTTTTCCCTGTCCAAGAAGATGCTAGCTCGTTACCCTATCTCTGTGGAGTTGAGTAACAAATGGGAGACTCCACCACCGGTGGACTCTCATGTCGCCCGCCTTGTGGTGTCGTCGACTCTGCCTGTCACCACCGTCACCTCGTTGAAGGAACCGACAGATAAGCATGTGGAGGGTTGCCTGAAGTCTATTTACACTCTTACCGGTGCTGTGCATAGACCTACTATGGCAGCCTCTTGAGCGGCAAAAGGAATTGAAGCTTGGGTTCAGGCAATTGAAGATGAGCTGCCCCAGGATTTTTCTGTCACTGCTAGACAATATCTATCTTACCTGTATATTACCACAGCCTCCCATTATATTCAGGAGGCGGCCTCTGACGCAGGAGTAATGGCTGCCAAGGCATCTACTATGTCTATCCTGACTCGTCAAATTTTGTGGTTGGTCCTGGTAGGTGGACCTGGACTCCAAAGCGACCTTGGAGGTGCTCCCTTTTAAGGAAGACATCCTATTTGGGGAAAATCTGAACAAGATTGTAACTGACTTGGCTCCGACCAAGACTGCGTGTCTCCCAAATACTAATCCTTCTGTTCCGAAGGCTAAAATCACCAGCTTTCGCTCCTTTCGACCTCCAGGGAAAGCAAAGGGTCAAGCGTATCCGCGACAGGCTCGTGCTTCCAAAACCACTAAGCCACTAACCACTAACCTCTAAACAATCCTGGGCCGCCCGTCACCCCCAGGACTGGGAGGCCGACTTCTGCAGTTTTCCCAGGCCTGGTTAAAGACCACTTCAGACGCCAGGGTGCGGGAAGTTGTCTCACACGGGTACGCGATCTCTTTCAAGAGACGTCCTCCTCGCCAGTTGTGTTCAACGGTAATCCCCTCGGATCCATTGAAAGCGCAAGCTCTACACCTGGTTGTACAATCCCTCCTGGAAACAGGAGTGGTAGTACCGGTACCTCTGTCCCAGAGAGGCAGGGATTACTATTCGACACGGTTTCTTGTACCGAAACCTAATGGGACTTTCCAACCTATCCTCAACCTGAAATCATTGAACAAGTTTGTGAGAGTGTCCAAATTCTGTATGGAAACCCTGCGCTCTATTCTGCTGGCCATGGAACCTGAGGACTATATGGTTTCCCTGGACATACAGAATGCTTACCTGCACATACCTATTGCCATTTCGCATCAGCAATATCTGGCCATGGCACCTCAGATTTTCACCAAGGTCATGGCCGTGATGACGGCTTTCCTCCATCGTCGGGGAATCAGGATCCTGCCGTATCTTGACGACTTGCTGATCCTGGCGTACTCCCAAGATGTCCTCCTCAGTCAACTGGAGTTGTCAGTCCAATTCCTACAAGCCCATGGGTGGCTCATCAATTGGAAGAAGTCCTCGCTGGTCCCTGCTCGGAGCATGGTGCACCTGGGGGCGCTGCTGGGCACACAGAGCCAAAGACTGTTTCTGTCTCCAGAGAAGGTCCTGAAACTTCAGGACAAGATCAGATACTTCCTCTCTCGACATGGTAGCGTACGCTCAATTTCATTCCCGCCCTCTGCAGAGGTTAAACCTTTCCAAGTGGGACGGCCTGCCTCATCAGATCAGGTCTCAAATTATCTCCTTGACTCCGGAGGTCTGTCTGTAACCGAGCTGGTGGCTACAGGACCAACAATTGAGCAGGGGCCGTCCCTTCTGGATCTCCAAGTGGGTCCTCCTGATAACGGATGCTAGTCTGCGAGGTTGGGGTGCGGTGTTGGAGCAACACCCTCTCCAAGGTCGGTGGACCAGGGAGGAATCTCTCCTCCCGTTAAACATTCTGGAATTGCGGACAGTGTTCAATGCGTTGACACTGGCCCTGCCTCTGGTACAGAACAGGCCTGTTCAAGTACGATCAGACAACGCCGCCACCATGGTGGCGTACATAAATCATCAAGGCAGCAAAAATCCTCCAATGGGCGGAACGCCATCTGCCAGCCATATCGGCAGTGTTCATTCCGAGAGTCCTCAACTGGGAAGTGGACTTCTTCAGTCATCAGGACGTGCACGTAGGAGAGTGGAGTCTTCATCCAGAAGTCTTTCAACTCCTAGTGGACAAGTGGGGCCTACCTGATGTAGACCTGATGGTGTCTCGACACAATCACAAGGTTCAGGTCTTCGGAGCAAGGACAAGGGATTCCCAAGCAGCGTTCGTTGATGCACTGGCAATTCCATGGAACTTTCGGCTGCCATACGTGTTCCCTCCAGTGTCACTTCTGCCCAGGGTAATATGGAAGTTCAAGCAAGAAGGAGGAATACTACTTCTAGTCACTCCAGCGTGGCCCAGACGGCATTGGTTCTCAGACCTGCAGGGTCTCTCGATAGAGCATCCTCTTCTACTTCCTCAGTGCCCAGACCTCCTCGTTCAGGGCCCTTGTGTCTACCCGGACCTGGCCAGACTAGCTTTGACGACGTGGCTCTTGAAGCTTCACTCCTGAGAGCAAACGGATTCTCTGAAGCGGTCATTCAAACTATGTTAAAAGCCCGCAAACCAGCTTCGGCTCGGATTTATTACATGGTCTGGAATTCTTACTTCACCTGGTGTGCTGCTAAGAATTATGATGCATATACTTTCAGAACTTCCATGCTTCTGGCTTTTCTACAACAAGGCCTAGACTTGGGCCTTCGTCTCGCCTCCCTCATGGTCCATATATCTGCCTTGTTGGTGTGGTTTCAGAGAAAAAATTGCGTTAACACTTTCGCTCAGGGTGTTCTACGGATTCAACCTCCTTATGTCCCTCCTGTGGCTCCATGGGATCTGTTTGTTGTTCTGAATGTCTCCTTTTGAACCTCTTGAGTCTGTGGACCTTAAATGCCTTACGCTTAAGGTCGTGTTTCTATTGGCTATTGCCTCTGCTAGGAGGGTGTAGGACTTAGGCGCTTTGTCCTGTCGGCCACCCTTTCTGATTTTTCATCGTGACCGGGCAGTTCTTCGAACTCGCCCAGGTTATTTGCCTAAGGTGGTATCATCTTTTCACCTTAACCAGGAGATTGTGGTTCCGGCCTTCATCTCCTCTTGTTTATCCTCCAAAGAAAGATCTTTGGATGTGGTACGGGCTCTCCGTATTTATGTGGAAAGGACTGCCTCTATCAGGAGGTCAGATTTTGTACTTTTTTGTTTTCACAAACGTGGCTATCCTGCGAATAAGCAGACCTTGGCCAAATGGATTAGAATGGTGATTGCACAAGCCTATGCGCAGGCTGTGCTCCCAGCTCCTCCTGCTATCAAAGTCCTTTCTACTCTGTTGGGCCTTCGTGGCGCGTCCGCAGAACAATTGTGCAAGGCGGCTATGTGGTCCTCAGTGAACACGTTCGTCAGATTCTATGCCTTTGATACTTCCGCCTCCCAGGATGCTTCCTTTGGACGCCAGGTTCTTGTGCGTCCCCTCCCATGAGGAACTGCTTTAGGACATCCCCCAATGTTATTCCCTGTGGAATACCAGTGTACCCCGCTGCAGAAAACGAGATTTATGGTAAGACTTACCATTGTTAAATCTCTTTCTGCGAGGTACGTTGGATTCCACAGGGTGCCCACCCTGATGCACTTAGCTTCTTTGGGTTTGTGTGACATTATCCGCTAGTCCTTTCTCATATCGTGAGAATGTGGTTCTATGTGACTAACATCTACCGTCTATCTTACCTGCTACTGCATTGAACTGGTTAACAAAACTGAGCTCCAGTGCCTGGAGGCAGGGCTATAGAGGAGGCGGTGCAGTGCATCCTGGGAACAGTCAAAGCTTTATCCTGTTGGTGCATTGGAACAAAATCCAACTCTACACCCCAATGTTATTCCCTGTGGAATCCAGTGTACCTCGCAGAAAGAGGTTTAACAATGGTAATTCTACCATAAATCTCCTTTCTTTTTTTTTAATTACTTTTAAATATAATCTTGTTTTCTAATTAAGAGTATTTAGAAATGTTTTAGCCAGCACTTTTGTGAAGATCTGCTATCCATAAACTTTAAATAAACCTAGTGACAACCCAAATGTCCGCTAATAAGCTTAGGTACTGATTGTTCTGCTATGTTCTCAATTCAGAAGCCTGTGATTTTGTAATAAAGGAAACAGATTAACGTGTCCTTTCTTTCCAATCTTTATTGGAGTTCTTGTAATCTGGGATTTATGGCATCTGACATTTCACTGTCTCTAACGGTGCTGACCGCAGTCTAAGTACCCATGCTTTCAACGGGATATGGTCACAATCCCAGCGGTCAGCATACCGACTTCTTGGCCAGAGGGTGAGAAGTATTCCCACTCGTGGGTGTCTACGACGCCCATAGAGTAGGAATAGAACCTGTGGCGAGCCACCATGCCCACAGCGTGGAGAGTTCAACGAGCCTGCAAGGGACTTTGTTGCGCTTGCTCCCCTGCCGGGATCCCGGCCGCCGGTCACTCAACGCCTTTCAACCTGTGGTACATGCACCACAAGGGATCTCTCTAATTAAGTGCCTAGTACAACCTGTTAATTTGAACTAAAGATAATATCATTACTAATAGGGAATAAATCATCAACAACTGACGAACTTTTTTTTATAACAGGTAACCGCATAAACAATGCTGGTGTTTATGGAGTTGAGGGAGTCTTAAACTGCTTTGCGTGCACAAAAATCTTTAAAAGCTATGGGCCTGATTCAGGTCTCAACGGCACTTGAAAGAGTGTCACAAAGTACCCATGGTCAGTACTTTGCGCATGCGCTGAACCCATACTGCACATGTGCAGTACTGGTCCTGCGGTGTTGGACACACTACGGCTGCAGACGTCAAGTGATTGACAGTCGGCTGCCATCAGGGGGCTGGGAGGGTATTAATGGCAAAGGACGCAGTACTGGATCACAGTGCATGCAGGATGCGTCTACTTATATCAGACACCTCCTGCTGCAACCATACCGGGCAAAACATTTTGTCGAGTGTTGGGAGCGGACGACCAGAAAAGGGGGCGTGGCCTCGCCCGAGTGAGCGTGGCACCCCCTTTCTCCCCTCCCTGCACTGAAAAGACGCCGTACAGCATCTATTCAGAGATCTGCGGGACACTGCCGCCCGCATGTGGGACAGCGGGACAGTGTCCGAATAGCGGGACTGTCCCGCTGTAATCGGGACAGTTGGGCGTTATGCCATATAAGAGCTTGTAAGCAGCAGTGATGCATAATGCAAACACATCTAAATCAGTCCCTACATGCATCACACTGAGTTGCAGTAGAGATTGAAACACCTTGTGTGTAAAATATATTTGAAATGTGTTGGGTGGTAACTAGCAGGTGGCTTTGCAGATGCACGGAGCTGTAACATCTTATGCGCATGTTACGGGAGTGTTACTGAACTGGTAGAGATCTCAGATGCGTATTTGGTTACACTGGAGGCCGTACTCTGACTGAGGCCATATGATGTGGCTGGTACAAGTTTGCAGGGTTGTATCTAAATACACACTGAGTGGGATTTCAGCATTTAAAGACACTCTCAGTCGGCGTCTTAGTCCTTGCACAGTCAGATCCACCCTTATATACCGGGGGAAGGGCTGATACTGGCATTAGTATATAGTCACAGATGCGACTACACCAAAAGATGAGAAAGCGGTCACACCAGCCTCTGACTCAAAATCAGTTCTGTATACATTTGCTCACATTTAAGGGATACTTAAACGTACACACATTGGAGGGTACATGTTATAAATTAACATATTTTAGGGGCAACGAATGTCAAGAAGACCACTTTTTTGCCCTCCCCCAGTACTTGTTCTCTCAGGTCTATTTAAATTTTGTGCAGTCCCAGTATTTCATCAAGATTAAAATAAAAATAAATTTTATATATATATATATATATATATATATATATATATATATATATATATATATATCTTTATCATGAACTTTACAAAGTCCTAGTATTGGGCCTGATTTATGTTTGTAAGTAAAGCAAAAAAGCAAGCGACTGTGCAAAACCATGTTGCACTGCAGGTGGGGCAGATGTAACATGTGCATAGAGAGTTAGATTTGGGTGGGGTGTGTTCTAACTGAAATCTAAATTGCAGTGTAAAAATAAAGCTGTCTAGTATTTGTGGGCTACATGCAAAAGCAGCCAGTATTTACCCTGCACAGAAAACATATAAATGTATTTGCTCCCTATGCATGTTAACCTGGTTTGTTCCAGACGCAAAGTTACTCGCTTTTTTTTTGCTTTACTTCCAAACATGAATTGGGCCCATTGGGCCAAATTAAAAACCGCTATATACCCTTAGCAATCTACATGCATATCATATTGGTGGTTTAAGAATTTAAGGTCCTAGATCTCTGATTAACCACAAATACAGTAAGTTGCAACACTGCAGTTTTAGAATGCTATCATTGTCAAGAAAACTACATTTTATTTATTGTTGTAATTGTAACATATTTTTTTTTGTAATTTTGTCAATTGTAATGGTTCCAAGTAATAGACTGGTACAATTATTTGTTCCATTCAGAATGAGCAAATTGTGTGAAATGGGAAACCTACCTTTTGCCTGAACTACGTGAACCTTGGGACTTGCAACCAATGTTCAGATAATGAGACTCCAGCACAACCTTGTAATTAGTATCCACTAAGTGTGTCGTATTACTTTTATTTCTCTGTATGGGACTCTCACCTCAAAGTCCCGCCACGGATAATCTGACTAATGCTTCTCTGTACAAGAGCCCACTGTGTAGAGGATAAGAGGTAAGAGGTTGGGGTGTGTTCATCATCCTAGCAATCTGTTTGGCTGCTTTATTGTGGCAATAAGTAGTTCTGGCACTTGGGTTACCTCTTCAACCCTTAGAGGCCATTGGACCCCTAAGGTTCTTTTCTAATGGTAAACTAAATCAGAAAAAAAAACCTACTTAACGGCTCTAAGATTACATGCTTTTTCAAAAGAGATTTAAATATTTGTCTTTGTTGCACTTTATCACATCATTGTCCTGTTTGTTGCTTGTAAACCATGGCTGGAGAACATTGCTTAGAAAATATGTTATATAATAACGAATATATTCACTGTGTGTGTGTGTGTATACACACACACACGTAATGAAATCCTTGTTATTTGTGATTGCTATTTTTAGTAGTTTAATGAGAAGTCTGTTTTTATTCTGCTTTTGTTCTGTATAGTAGTGTTCTAAATGAGGTAAATGTTTCTGATTCTTTATGTTAAAAATCAGCCCAATAAAAATAGTGACACCCTCAGTCTATCTACATTTTCAACGTATTTGAACTGTGAAAGTAACTAGCAAATATGTCTGTTACTGTTGTTTAGCTCACACCTTAATTTACAGGATCATCTCTTCCATTTTTAGGTCTAAGGGACATATTTACTATTGCTATTACTTATTAATCATGGCAATAAGAAATTATAGATCACCCAAAATGTACTGTTAATCATATCCAGGGTCAAAGTCTTGAAAGGAGTCTGTTCCTAGGGGATCAGTATGTAAAACCGGTGGGCGAGATCCCAGCCGTCAGTATGCCGGCAGCAGGGCGAGCGCTAGCACACGCTGCGGGTACGGTGGCTCGCTGCGCTCGACACAGGATTTATTCTCCCTCTATGGGTGTCGTGGACACTCATAGAGAGAGAGAATCCTGGGCCGTCAGGATTCCGGCTTTGGTATTTCACCACCAGTCTGGATTCCGGCATCAGCATTGCGACATCTGGGATCCTGACTAGCGGTATGGCGACCACTTCCCATCCCTAGAATGTGTAGGAATTAAAATGAATGCAGAAGCGCCCAGTTCACTCTTTCAGGGAGACAGTGCAGTTCTGCGCATCCTTAACATATATGTGCGGCTGTTACCGGGGAGGGTGCTCTTCTGGTAATTGTTTGTGGAATGTAGCCCGTAAGCTACAACAGCTGCCAGGGCCAAACTCTCTTACAGCTTTGTAGTCCCCATGGAAGCCTATGGTTGGCTGCAGCTGCTTTCGGAAATGCAGGAGCAGTGGTAAATATGAAGATATCTGCTGCTGTCCCTCCTTCATACATTCGGGGGATAATATGTCCGATTACATCACATCATTCATAATATCGGAAACGATGCGTGCCCCTGCAGGTGGCTTACGACATTCCAAGTCGGCTGTACATGCAGCTCAATCTGGTGATGTTGCAAGCAATGCCATGGCCTAACTCCTCCCCCTGCTGGCGCTCCGTCGCTGCCAACATCAGCAAGTGTGAATGCACTGCGGGGTCCCGCTGCCACAGATATCGCCAGGTACACAAATAGTCTAGTCCAGGGCTGGCCAAACCAGTCCTCGAGATCGACCAACAGTACACATTTTCCAGACCACCTAGCTGGTGCACAGGTGTAGTCATTACTAATTAAGATGTGCTGCATTCATTCCTAACTGACAATTCTACAGATCTCCAGGAGGCCTGGAAAACATGAACTGTTGGTAGATCTCGAGGACCGGTTTGGCCAGCCCTGGTCTAGTGTGTACCCAGCATTACAGTTTAAATCTACAATAGTACTTGTCCACAGTTACAAAATGACCATGGCCAACAAGCCTTTAGTGTCATACATTTAGCTGTTTTACGATTGAGCTACTCCTTTTCCAAGTTACAGTACTGTGTGTTGAATTGATGCAACTTTATTGCAACACACAAGTTACTTTGATCACAGATTAGATCACAACCCTTTCTTATTGAGTTGAATGGTTCTAGTTATGTGGTACGTTGAATCATAGTTATTGATGGTCCTATTGTCGTATCCTCAGATCAGCTCATACCACATTATAACTCACACAGTGGGAGGGGAGAGGGTGACTTATACTGACAATGGATACTTCTATATTTAAAATATTAATTTCAGTAGATCTAACAAAGCTGAGCACCCAGAGTATATTAAACAGTGGAATATATTATTTCTTGTTTATTAGTTTTATTTTTAATAGGAATGTAATGAAACGCCCAAGTATGGAATAAGTTACATGCACATAGCACTTATGTGTATAACAGTGCCTACTTGGGGAATGGTAAATATAGCTATAAAAGATGCAACGTTTCAAGTCATACTGAAAAGCGATTATAGTCTTTTAGGTCAGATGTCAGATATTTGGACTCCTCTAGACCATGCCATTTACAGCAAGTAGAAATCTGAATCTGCAGCTTAACTTTGACAAGATGCAAAAAAAATCTATAGATTTTTAGTATTGCACGAAAGACCAAAAGAGATAGATTTATATATATATATAATCCATATCTTTTGGTCTTTCGTACAATGCCTGCGCCGTACTGCCCCCGTTTGTCCGCCCCTGCAACGCTCCGTCTCCTCCCTGGAAGGAGACAGAGCACACTGCGATCCAACCTGAATTAGGCCCTAATATCACAAATGGGACTGAATCGTTGAACTGACCTGTACTATTTAGGAGTAACGTTTTTGCTGCTTGTGATAAGAAGTTGGGTGAGTGCCTGCGCATGGATGAATTTATGTTACCTACATGCAGGCTGGGAAAAGCTGCTTATGGCACTGTAAGTTGCCATTAGGAACTGTCCAATGAAATTAAATGAAATGGTCTCTCATTCGTTTATTCTTATTCAAAAATAATGCATTGTAAAGCTGTGTTTCCAGTGTAATATTCCACAACAGCTTTGCCAGCATGTGCTCTGTTCAACTGAACTATAATGGTGATCTATAATTTTTTCTCAGCCAGGCAGGCAGTTGTGACCTTTCAGCCAAGTTATTACATTTCACTTAATCAATGTTGTGAGAGTTAACAGAGAATTTATGGAAAAATAAGATTAACATAAACCCTGCTTTATAAGTAGAGTTTACAGTTTCCTTTAAAACAGAAATTGGGGAATGCTGATTATTTATATCTAGTCTGTGTATTACTACTGTCTGACAATATTGTTTTATTTATTCCCGATAGAAACCATCAAATCTGTAAACATGAGTTAATTCCACCTGAATACAATGTCTTTGTAAAATATAATTCACTGTACTCCAAATTTATTATGGCAGAAAGTAAGGCATGCCTGTGAGCCTTGTGTTTTGAAGTATGCTTACACCAGTTGGCACTAAAACAAGAATACCTTGCGACTGACAGATGGGAAGTTTGAGAGTAAACTCAGGGCATTGAATGGGTTTCAGTGCAGTTGATTGGGCAAGTTGCAGCTCCCCGATCAGCTATGCGGACATCCATACAATGCTCTGAGTCCATTGCACCACCAGCAGTGTTCTACTTGCACAGGAGGTGGGAGATTTCAGAAGATTATTAACATTAGGTGGAATTCTGTTAATATTAGTCATGTGTTTTCGACACTGAAAATTGTAGGAATGTTTTTTTGTTTGTTTTTTTGTTCAGCTTTAAAACTGAAACATCATCAGTGTCTTTGTGAGTGCAAAACACTTGTTACACTCAGATCTCTTTCATTCCAAGAACAACCTTACTATTGAATGCATTCCCAAACAAGAACTTACTGTGTTGAGCCGCGTTCCCCATTAAGATACAGTATCGCGACTACCAATCTGTGCCACGTTCCAGTACTCTCAACAGCACTTTTAATGACACTGTAAGTGCCTTCAAATTCCAGCATGTGGACACACCAAGTACAGAAATTAAGCAATGATCTTCCTGATTTTTCTTATGCATCATCAACTGTCACAGCTCGTAAATGGATTTCACTGACACCGGCAGGCTTTACTCTTTTTTTTTTTCCAAGCCAGTGAGATAAGGAACCCTCGTGTTTTGTAGCAGATTCCAGAATGACAATTACTGTTTGCAAGATATCTAATCTTCTACAGTATCTTTTTTTTTGTTTTTTGTTTTTGTTACGTTAACCACTGTTAATTGCTATACTATTCATTACTATTTACTAAACACTATTCATGTTTTTCATCATAGGTGACACTCATTGAAGTACAAGTTTCTTGGGAATGATACTTCAGTCACACATTACTGAGCAATTATTGTCTATGGGACCCTTGTATTCAAATTATAAAGCTTAATACAATACAAAGTCTGGCTCTTGTACAATAGCTGACATTTATTTATAGTATGCGGAATATTTATGGATATTGAAAGCCAATTGGTTGCAAGAAGTTTGTAACATTGAGGGTCAGGAAATCTTTTCCCCGACTAGTACTGCCATTTGTTTAATAGAGTACTTTAATGAGAGCAACAAGAGATTGAGCTCTGCTCTTTTAATATCTCTATATTGTCTTGGTGATGTTCTGCTGCTGTGTGCAGTCACAGTGTATGCTTGTACTGTCTCATCCCTGGCACTAAATACATGCAGTGTGGCACCTTTTCAGTGCTAATGACAGCTGATTAGGTCACCATGATTGGAGCACTCGCGGTTGGAATGTAGAATGTGCTAATCATTCATTGTTACAGCCTGCGAAGTAATGAACAAAACGGGAGGGGGTGGGGGGGGGATACAGGTGCTGACAAGGGCTGTGACCTTTGCTGCTATAATATCACTGTTTCACAGGCTGCTTGGTTCTCTAACCAACTTTCAGCCCATCAAAAATTGATTTAATTGCAATTCCAAACACCCCCCCACACACATTAGAAGCATTGGAGTATGACTAATTGTAGTAATAGAGAGTAATAAGGCTCAGATAAAAAGCTTTCCTTAGCCTCCTTTGTATCTTGTGTCACTGCCTGTCAGAGGTCAGAGAGCTTGCATATTCTATTAGTTGCCTTCATTTGGACAAATTAGTTTACCCAACAGTAATTAAAATGCCAGTGCGGGTCGGGAAGAGCTGAAAGCACTTGATGGGCACAAGGATGAAGGACTTGACAGCTACGGTGGCCTTCCTTGCCAAAGCGTGTCACTGCTGACTCAGAGGATACACAAACCACAAACTTCTATGGTTGGTAGCATTGGGGTCATGTCATTCTTCACCTGCTTCAGTTTCTTTTTTTTTTCTTTTTCTTTTTTTTTACTTCTTCAGCCGCTCATATCTAATTGTCACCTGCCATATGGCTCATTATGGTCACCGTGTTTAACCATTGTTACTAAAACAGTTTTTTCTACCAAAAAAAGAAAGAAAAAAAAAATGAAAGAACTGAAATGAATACTGTATCTGCTATTTAGTTTCGTGATCTTAAAAACGGAACCTTAAATCTATCTCTTTATTGAGTCACTTGGTGTATACAGATCACCCTAAAGCTGAGTACACACTAGGCAATATTTTAAACAATATAACTTATTTTCATTGTTCTGAGCGATATCGTTTGTAATATCGTCCAGTGTGTATGGACGACATCCCCTGTCGTACATACACGTAGGTCAATCTGGTTTGTAACAATAATTAGCCAAAAAAGTGGCAATTTATTCCCTGCTTGAACAGTCCAAAAGGATCCGGGAACACAAGCTGCAAAGGTCTACAATACAACTAGTAGCCGATAGAAAATAATAAAAATAGACGCTTGTCTGAATCTAGTAGATGTGACAGGCAGGGAGCAATCGGTTGCACAGAGAATTGGATTGTGAGAAGAGCTGGACCTTCAGGGATCTTTACACATAGTGTAAGGGGTAAATTTACTAAGATAGGAGTTCTATTTAAGATGGAAAGTTGACCATAGCACCCAATGAGATTCTACTTCTCATTTATCTAGCACCTTAGAAGATAATACTTGAAATTTGCTTGGTTACTATGGGCAGCATCCCATCTTAAATAGAACTCCCATCTTAGTAAATTTACCTCAAATGGTGCCATATAGGAACTATACAACGGATGTGCAATTTGTTTCTAGATGCACAAAAAGTATTATATTTCCAAAGTGAACATTACATTTTTTCAAAGTATTAGAGGTAAGAGAAGTTGCATGCTCTCAAACAACTTGGTGAATCAGCGGACCAGCCCGAAGCAGGTATGCTTTCTACATGCTGGATGAAGGTTTCCATTGCAAATGGCAATTTAAAACGAATCCCATGCATCTTGCACTTGATTTGTGGGAACACAAAGAAGTCGCAAGGGCCCAGGTCTGGACTGTACAGTGGATGACCAAAACCTGGATAAATTCATGGGCCTGAAAATCCACCACTTTCCAGGACTTGGGGGAAGGTGCATTGTCGTGATGGAGAAGGGCACCAAGAGTGTGAGTTCATTGATTATTTTCCAGACAGAGTTTGAGCAACTGCCATCAAACGTGGTGAGCATGTTGCGTCACCAAGTCACCCGAGTCACCTCCTGCTTTGGAGTCAGCTAATGGGGCACCCAGCATGCAGAATCCTTGGTCAGGTCAAGCTTTTCGTGGAGTATCAATCTGATGGATCCTGATGAGATGCCTTTCTCCTTCTCTAACTACGCCATGGTTACCCTGGCATCCACCTCAACTGTGGTCCGTATGGCAGCACCATTGTCCTCGGTGATGGTAGACACTGGTTGGCTGCAGCGCTCCACATCTTCCAGTGACCATCTCCCGCAACGAAATACTGCAGATTGCTCAAACACAGTGTTTCAGGATGTTGCATCCCCCCCAAAAGCAGCTTGAAGTTGGTCAAAACTGCACTGCTGTCGCAGACCACTCTTGTAGTTGTAGCGATCATGGCTTTCCAGTGGCCTCTATTGAGCTCCATAATGAGTTTGTGAAGGAAGTGAACATGCTGACTTCTTCGGTGTGCAGTTCTGCTTATATATGGTTCTGTGCCTTGACATTTCACAAGAACCTTATTTAGAGATTACAGTTCACAACCAGACCAAAAAAAAAATGTCTGACAACCCTCTGACTATTATATTTTCTCTAACGTCCTAGTGGATGCTGGGACTTCGTCAGGACCATGGGGAATAGCGGGCTCCGCAGGAGACAGGGCACATCTAAAAAAGCTTTTAGGTCACATGGTGCGTACTGGCTCCTCCCCCTATGACCCTCCTCCAAGCCTCAGTTAGGTTTTTGTGCCCGTCCGAGAGGGTGCAATCTAGGTGGCTCTCCTAAAGAGCTGTTTAGAAAAGTTTTTTTTTAGGTTTCAATCTCAGTGATTCCTGCTGGCAACAGGATCACTGCATCGAGGGACTTAGGGGAGAGATTTCCAACTCACCTGCGTGCAGGATGGATTGGAGTCTTAGGCTACTGGACACGTAGCTCCAGAGGGAGTCGGAACACAGGTCAGCCTGGGGTTCGTCCCGGAGCCGCGCCGCCGATCCCCCTTACAGACGCTGAAGAGACGGCAGAACGGAGGTCCGGAAAGCAGGCGGCAGAAGACTCCTCAGTCTTCTTGAAGGTAGCGCACGGCAGCTGTGCGCCATTGTTGTCACACGGCTCACTGACTCAGTCACGGAGGGTGCAGGGCGCTGCTGGGGGCGCCCTGGGCAGCAATATAATTACCTTTAGTGGCAAAATAAATACATCACATATAGCCATTAAGGTTATATGTATGTATTTTAACCCAGGCCAGTTTCTTAAAAACCGGGGAAAAGCCCGCCGAAAAAGGGGCGGAGCTTATTCTCCTCAGCACTCAGCGCCATTTTCCTGCTCAGCTCCGCTGGTGAGGAAGGCTCCCAGGTCTCTCCCCTGCACTGCACTACAGAAACAGGGTAACAAAGAGAAGGGGGGCATAAATTGGCGATATTTATATATTAAGAGCGCATATATAGTAAACAACACCTTCTAGGGTTGTTTATATACATTTATAGCGCTTTTGGTGTGTGCTGGCAAACTCTCCCTCTGTCTCCCCAAAGGGCTAGGGGGTCCTGTCTTCGATTAGAGCATTCCCTGTGTGGCTGCTGTGTGTCGGTACGTGTGTGTCGACATGTATGAGGACGATGTTGGTGTGGAGGCAGAGCAATTGCCGATGATGGTAATGTCACCCCCTAGGGAGTCGACACCGGAATGGATGGCTTTAGTTATGGAATTACGTGATAATGTCAGCACATTACAAAAGTCAGTTGACGAAATAAGACGCCCGGCAAACCAGTTAGTACCGGTTCAGGCGTCTCAGACACCGTCAGGGGCTGTAAAACGTCCTTTACCTCAGTCAGTCGACACGGGTACCGACACAGATGAATCTAGTGTCGACGGTGAAGAAACAAACGTATTTTCCAATAGGGCCACACGTTATATGATCACGGCAATGAAGGAGGCTTTGCAGATCTCTGATACTGCTGGTACCTCAAAAAGGAAGGAGGAATTGAATGACGTGTGTGATGAAGCGTGGGTTAACCCCGATAGAAAACTGCTAATTTCCAAGAAGTTATTGGCATTATACCCTTTCCCACCAGAGGTTAGGGCGCGCTGGGAAACACCCCCTAGGGTGGATAAGGCGCTCACACGTTTATCAAAGCAAGTGGCGTTGCCGTCTCCTGATACGGCCGCCCTCAAGGATCCTGCAGATAGGAGGCTGGAAACTACACTGAAGAGTATATACACACATACTGGTGTTATACTGCGACCGGCAATAGCCTCAGCCTGGATGTGCAGTGCTGGGGTAGTGTGGTTGGATTCTCTGACTGAAAATATTGATACCCTGGATAGGGACAGTATTTTATTGACTCTAGAGCAATTAAAGGATGCTTTCCTTTATATGCGAGATGCTCAGAGGGATGTTTGTACTCTAGCATCAAGAGTAAGCGCGATGTCCATATCTGCCAGAAGAAGTTTATGGACGCGACAGTGGTCAGGTGATGCGGATTCCAAGAGGCATATGGAAGTATTGCCATATAAAGGAGAGGAATTGTTTGGGGTCGGTCTTTCGGACCTGGTGGCCACGGCAACTGCCGGCAAATCCACTTTTTTACCTCAGACCCCCTCCCAACAGAAAAAGACACCGTCTTTTCAGCCGCAGTCCTTTCGCTCCTATAAAAAGCGACCAAAAGGACAGTCTTATCTGCCGCGAGGCAGAGGAAAGGGTAAGAAAGGGCAGCAAGCAGCCCCTGCCCAGGAACAGAAGCCCGCCCCGGCTTCTACAAAGCCATCAGCATGACGCTGGGGCTTTACAAGCGGACTCAGGAACGGTGGGGGGTCGACTCAAGATTTTCAGCAATCAATGGGTTCACTCACAAGTGGACCCGTGGGTCCTGCAGATAGTATCTCAGGGTTACATGCTGGAGTTCGAAAGGTCTCCCCCTCGCCGGTTCCTAAAGTCTGCTTTACCAACGTCTCCCTCAGAAAGGACGTCGGTTTTGGAAGCCATTCACAAGCTGTATTCTCAGCAGGTGATAGTCAAGGTACCCCTCCTACAACAGGGAAAGGGGTATTATTCCACACTATTTGTGGTACCGAAACCGGACGGTTCGGTAAGGCCTATTCTAAATCTGAAATCCTTGAACCTGTACATAAAGAAATTCAAGTTCAAGATGGAGTCACTCAGAGCAGTGATAGCGAATCTGGAAGAAGGAGACTTCATGGTGTCCTTGGACATAAAAGATGCTTATCTACATGTCCCGATTTACCCCTCACACCAAGGGTATCTCAGGTTCGTGATACAAGACTGTCATTATCAGTTTCAAACGCTGCCGTTTGGGTTGTCCACGGCCCCTCGGGTCTTTACCAAGGTAATGACCGAAATGATGGTTCTTCTACGAAGAAAAGGCGTATTAATTATCCCTTACTTGGACGATCTCCTGATAAGGGCAAAGTCCAGAGAACAGCTGGAAGTCGGTGTAGCGCTAACACAAGTAGTGCTTCAGCAACACGGGTGGATTCTAAATCTTCCAAAATCTCAATTGACCCCGACAACACATCTGCTGTTCCTGGGCATGATTCTGGACACGGTTCAGAAAAAGGTATTTCTCCCGGAAGAGAAAGCAAGGGAGTTATCCGAACTTGTCAAGAACCTCCTAAAACCAGGAACTGTGTCAGTACATCAATGCACAAGAGTCCTGGGAAAGATGGTGGCTTCGTACGAAGCGATTCCATTCGGCAGATTCCATGCACGAACATTTCAGTGGGATCTGCTGGACAAATGGTCCGGATCGCATCTGCACATGCATCAGCGGATAACACTGTCACCGAGAACAAGGTTGTCTCTCCTGTGGTGGTTGCAGACTGCCCATCTGTTAGTGGGCCGCAGATTCGGCATACAGGACTGGGTCCTGGTGACTACGGATGCCAGCCTACGAGGTTGGGGAGCAGTCACAAAGGGAAGAAACTTCCAGGGCGTGTGGTCAAACCTGGAGACGTCTCTTCACATAAATATACTGGAGCTAAGAGCGATCTACAATGCTCTAAGCCTGGCAAAATCGCTGCTTCAGGGTCAGCCGGTGTTGATCCAGTCCGACAACATCACGGCAGTCGCCCACGTAAACCGACAAGGCGGCACGAGAAGCAGGAGTGCAATGGCAGAAGCTGCAAGGATTCTGCGCTGGGCGGAGAATCATGTCGTAGCACTGTCAGCAGTGTTCATCCCGGGAGTGGACAACTGGGAAGCAGATTTCCTCAGCAGACACGACCTTCACCCGGGAGAGTGGGGACTTCATCCAGAAGTTTTCCACATGATTGTGAACCGTTGGGAAAAACCAAAGGTGGACATGATGGCGTCTCGCCTCAACAAAAAATTGGACAGGTATTGCGCCAGGTCAAGAGACCCTCAGGCAATAGCTGTGGACGCTCTGGTAACACCGTGGGTGTACCAGTCAGTGTATGTGTTCCCTCCTCTGCCTCTCATACCAAAGGTACTGAGAATTATACGGAAAAGAGGAGTAAGAACAATACTGGTAGCTCCGGACTGGCCAAGAAGAACTTGGTATCCGGAACTTCAAGAAATGCTCACGGAGGATCCGTGGCCTCTACCTCTAAGAAGGGATCTGCTTCAGCAGGGACCTTGTATGTTCCAAGACTTACCGCGGCTGCGTTTGACGGCATGGCGGTTGAACGCCGGATTCTAAAAGAGAAGGGCATTCCTGAGGAAGTTATTCCTACTTTAATTAAAGCCAGGAAAGAAGTGACCGCACAACATTATCACCGCATTTGGAGAAAATATGTTGCGTGGTGTGAGGCCAAGAAGGCTCCAACGGAAGAATTTCAATTGGGTCGATTCTTACATTTCCTGCAAGCAGGATTGTCTATGGGCCTCAAATTGGGGTCCATTAAAGTTCAAATTTCGGCCTTATCAATTTTCTTCCAGAAGGAATTGGCGTCAGTGCCTGAAGTACAAACTTTTGTCAAAGGTGTACTACATATACAACCCCCAATAGTGCCTCCAGTGGCACCGTGGGATTTGAACGTGGTTCTAAATTTTCTCAAATCTCATTGGTTTGAGCCTTTAAAATCGGTAGATTTAAAATACCTTACATGGAAGGTAACCATGCTGTTGGCCCTGGCTTCAGCCAGGAGAGTTTCGGAGTTGGCAGCTTTGTCATACAAAAGCCCATATCTGATATTCCATTCGGACAGGGCAGAATTGAGGACACGTCCTCAATTTCTCCCTAAGGTGGTTTCGGCATTTCACTTGAACCAGCCTATTGTGGTGCCTGCGGCTACTAGCGACTTGGAGGACTCCAAGTTACTGGACGTTGTCAGAGCATTAAAAATATATATTTCAAGGACAGCTGGAGTCAGAAAATCTGACTCGTTGTTTACATTGTATGCACCCAACAAGTTGGGTGCTCCTGCGTCTAAACAGACGATTGCACGTTGGATATGTAGTACAATCCAACTTGCACATTCTGTGGCAGGCCTGCCACAGCCTAAATCTGTAAAGGCCCATTCCACAAGGAAAGTGGGCTCATCCTGGGCGGCTGCCCGAGGAGTCTCGGCATTACAACTTTGCCGAGCAGCTACGTGGTCAGGGGAGAACACGTTTGTAAAATTTTACAAATTTGATACTCTGGCTAAAGAGGACCTGGAGTTCTCTCATTCGGTGCTGCAGAGTCATCCGCACTCTCCCGCCCGTTTGGGAGCTTTGGTATAATCCCCATGGTCCTGACGGAGTCCCAGCATCCACTAGGACGTTAGAGAAAATAAGAATTTACTTACCGATAATTCTATTTCTCATAGTCCGTAGTGGATGCTGGGCGCCCATCCCAAGTGCGGATTGTCTGCAATGCTTGTACATAGTTATTGTTACAAAAATCGGGTTATTACTGTTGTTGTGAGCCATCTGTTCAGAGGCTACTTCGTTTGTGTTATCATACTGTTAACTGGGTTCAGATCACAAGTTGTACGGTGTGATTGGTGTGGCTGGTATGAGTCTTACCCGGGATTCAAGATCCTTCCTTATTGTGTACGCTCGTCCGGGCACAGTACCTAACTGAGGCTTGGAGGAGGGTCATAGGGGGAGGAGCCAGTACGCACCATGTGACCTAAAAGCTTTTTTAGATGTGCCCTGTCTCCTGCGGAGCCCGCTATTCCCCATGGTCCTGACGGAGTCCCAGCATCCACTACGGACTATGAGAAATAGAATTATCGGTAAGTAAATTCTTATTTTTTATCTCATGTCACCTGCTCCTGCATGTAACATGTTTGTCAGACAAGCTGCACACATTTATTTTCTTGGAGACGAAACTGATACGGCATCAGTTTGCTTTTGGAAAATGCCACCAACTTCCAGCAAAGGTTAGAATGTTGATCCACTGATACCTCAGGTTTCCATTTCGGAACCATACTTCCATGTTTAAATGATTAGTAGCAGCTCATGTCTATAACATATCACACCATTGACTCTGCACTGGTCAGTGAAGTAACTTATCATGGAGTCAGGTTTTCTACTTCTCTTTATGAGTTTTAGGGGGCAATTAAAGCATAGGGGGGTTCTATTAGTGTCTGGTATTTTGAGAGAGAGCATAAAATAGGTGCAGCCCTAGAGAAAACTGTCAGAGTATTTATAACCATCTCTGTCTGGACTAAAGAATCTTACGGAGTTCAATTTTAATAAATCATTTCTTCTAAAACTATTGATGTAGTGCTGATCTTTGGTTCTTGTATATTCTATGCAGATCCCACAAATTTTGAATTTAAAATAGGTGCCACTTTCTGCAGCGGAGTACACTGGTATTCCACAGGGAATAACATTGGGGTGTAGAGTTGGATCTTGATCCGAGGCACCAACAGGCTAAAAGCTTTGACTGTTCCCAGGATGCATAGCGCCGCCTCCTCTATGTCCCCATCTCCAGGCACTGGAGATCAGTTTGTAAGTTGGTGCCTGCAGTGCAGGCAGCTAACAGGGAGGGCTGCGCTAGGCAGCCCTGAAAAGAGCTTTTAAGAAGAAAGAAGACTTCAAGTGCCGCAGCACAGGCACTTAAAAGTGCTATATGTCATACTGACGTATCGTGCATGGCTCCCTCACCTCCCCCAGCGTCACTGTATACTCCCGCGCCCTTGTTCGCCTGTCATTGACCTGGTGGCTTCAGGACCAGCAATTGAGCAGGGGTGATCCATTCTGGATCTCCAACTGGGTCCTTCTGACGACGGATGCCAGTCTGCGGGGTTGGGGCATGGTGTTGGACCAACACTCTCTTCAGGGTCGGTGGACCAGGGAGGAATCCCTACTCTTGATAAACATTCTGGAATTGCGGGCAGTGTTCAATGCATTGACAGTACCCCTGCATCTGGTACAGAACAGGCCTGTTCAAGTACAGTCAGACAACGCCAACACAGTGGCGTACATAAATCATCAAGGTGGCACTCGAAGCCGCATGGCAATGAGGGAAGTGTCAAGGATACTTCCAATGGGCGGAACGCCATCTGCCAGCCATATCGGGAGTCCTCAACTGGGAAGCGGACTTCCTCAGTCGTCAGGACGTACACGCCAGAGAGTGGAGCCTTCATCCGGAAGTCTTTCACCTCCTAGTGGACAAGTGGGGCCTACCAGACGTAGACCTGATGGCGTCTCGCCACAATCACAAGGTTCCGGTCTTCGGAGCAAGGGCAAGGGATCCTCAAGCAGCGTTCGTGGACGCACTCGCAAATCCATGGAACTTTCGGCTGCCATACGTGTTCCCTCCGGTGTCACTTCTGCCCAAGGCAATACGGAAGTTCAAGCAAGAAGGAGGAATACTACTTCTAATCGCTCCGGCGTGGCCCAGACGGCATTGGTTCTCAGACCTGCAGGGTCTCTCGATAGAGCGTCCTCTTCTGCTTCCACAACGCCCGGACCGCCTCGTTTAGGACCCTTGTGTCTACCAGGATCTGGCCCGGCTGGCTTTGACGGCGTGGCTCTTGAAGCTTCAGTACTGAGGGCCAAAGGGTTTTCTGACTATGTTGAAGGCCCATAAACCGGCTTCTGCTCGGATTTATTATAGGGTCTGAAATTCTTACTTCACATGGTGTGCTGCTAAGAATGTTGATGCATTAAAGTTCAGTACTGTCAATCTTTTGGCTTTCCTACAACAGGGCCTGGACTTAGGCCTTCGTCTGGCCTCCCTCAAGGTTCATATTTCTGCATTATCGATATGGTTTCAGTGAAAAATTGCGACTCTGCCTGATGTTCATACATTCACTAGAGGTGTTTTACGCATTCAACCACCCTATGTTCCTCCTGTGGCTCCTTAGGATTTGTCGGTTGTTCTGGACGCCTTACAAGAGTCTCCGTTTGAACCTCTTGAGTCTGTGGACCTTAAATGGCTTACTCTTAAAGTCCTGTTTTTGCTGGCTATCACCTCTGCTAGACGGGTTTCAGACTTGGATGCTTTGTCCTGTCGGTCACCTTTTCTGATTTTTCACCATGACCGGGCAGTTCTTAGAACTCGCCCAGGTTATCTGCCTAAGGTGGTGTCGTCTTTCCACCTTAACCAAGAGATTGTGGTTCCGGCCTTTACCTCTCCAGATTTATCCTCCAAAGAGAGGTCTTTGGATGTGGTACGGGCTCTCCGTATATATGTGAAAAGAACAGCTTCGCTTAGGAGATCTGATTCTATCTTTGTTCTCTTTGGTTTTCACAAGCGTGGCTGGCCTGCTAATAAGCAGACCTTGGCCAGATGGATTAGAGTGATGATTTCACATGCTTATGTACAGGCTGGCCTTCCAGCTCCTGCTACCATCAAAGCCCATTCTACTCTGTCTGTTGGACCTTCTTTTGGCGACTCAACGTGGTGCGACCCTTAAACAATTGTACAAGGTGGCTACGTGGTCCTCAGTGAACATGTTCATAAGGTTCTATGCCTTCGATACTTCCGCCTCCCAGGATGCCTTCTTTGGAGGCCGGGTTCTTGTGCCCGCTACAGTGCATCCCCTCCCATGAGGAACTGCTTTAGGACATCCCTGATGTTATTCCCTGTGGAATACCAGTGTACCCCGCTGCAGAAAAGGAGATTTGTGGTAAGAACTTTCCTTTGTTAAATCTCTTTCTGCGAGGTACAATGGATTCCACAGGGCGCCCACCCTCACGCACTTAGCTCCTTTGGGTTTGTATGGCATTAGCCGCTGGTACCTTCTCCTGTCGTGAGAATGTAGTGTATGTGGCTACTAACTGTTGACATCTTTTACCTGCTACTGCATTGGACTGGTTAACAAAACTGAGCTCCAGTGCCCGGAGGCGGGGATATAGAGGAGGCGGCGCTATGCATCCTGGGAACAGTCAAAGCTTTTAGCCTGTTGTTGCCTCTGATCAAGATCCAACTCGACACCCCAATGTTATTCCCTGTGGAATTCAGTGTACCTCGCAGAAAGAGATTTAACAACGGTAAGTTCTTACCATAAATCTCCTTTTTTTTAAGCTAGTATTTAAATATACCATTAAAATTGCTGGCTGGGCTGTAAAAGCCGTTTAATAAAACACCTTTTTATTATTACCTTTGAGGCTTCAAACAAAATGTATGAATTAAGGCGTTGAGATTTTTTTTTTGTGGGGGGGGAGAGAGTTCTGTATCAAACTCATGTAAGGCCAATCTTATAAAGGGAATAAAGAAGCAAGTCTGTTGTATTAAAGAAGAGGAGCAGTGGAGTGGAAAGATCAAGGTGGTGGGAAAACCACAGGTATCTTGGTGGGATAGAACGCCTTCACTAAACCAGCGGCTCAGTATGCACCTGGAGAAATTGTTTAAGACAATATAGGGAGGGAAACTCGTTTAGTTTTCGTCTGCTAACTGCAGACTGGATCAAGTAAGAAGAGAGGTGAAGGGCCAGTGGGGTAGAGATATTAATCCCTACCGCAGGCCTACAGGGAGGTCAGATTTGCCAGAGTGGCAGGGATTAGAATTGGTTTCCTCCCCTCTCTCTTCACTATTGACTTACCTTGATGCTAATTTAGACCCGTTGCAACAATCAAAGAGTGTTACTGCATACCTTCCAGAAGAAAACGCTTGTCTCTTCATTGTTTACATATTTTTTTAAGGATCTTAAGAAGCAAATTGCTCACTAGAATGATTTCAGAGAGCCTGGTATGTTACCACAGTAATTGGCTTTTTTTTTTTTTTTTTTTTTTGGTTATTAATGGATTATGTCAAAGAAAAAGGGAAAAAAATTGTATTACTTTGTAGTTGCATGCTTCATTGACAAAATACGTTTCTCAGATTTCTGAAGATCAGTAGCTTCTGAAAGAAGAGTTCTTGAAGCAATAAGAAAGCATTTAGAAGTGCTGCTTTTCCCACTGCATCTAAAGAATATACTTTTATTCCTTTTAAATATACTGTTATACTTTCTAACTTCCAAACACTGATTGTACGTTGTGCTTTCCTTTAAATTGCACATTTATTGTTCACTACATTTCTCAGAGCACAGCATTTTAAGTAAATTTCCTCTGCATCACAACATAAAATTATAATCCCAGTTGTATATACCTTTTGATTGCAATCACTCTTATTTCTTTTGGATGGACTAATGGTGCAGGTAACATAACTTTGATGATTCACAATGCGTTCATAATCTTTATGTATTGCAACATTTTTTTTTAAATGTGTGGCTAAAATATAATTGGATAGCAGTGTACGGTCCCCTGTGCACAGTGGAAACTGACATTTCTCTGACGTCCTAAGTGGATGCTGGGGACTCCGTCAGGACCATGGGGATTAGCGGCTCCGCAGGAGACAGGGCACAAAAGTAAAAGCTTTAGGATCAGGTGGTGTGCACTGGCTCCTCCCCCTATGACCCTCCTCCAAGCCTCAGTTAAGATTTTTGTGCCCGGCCGAGAAGGGTGCAATCTAGGTGGCTCTCCTAAAGAGCTGCTTAGAGTAAAAGTTTTGTTAGGTTTTTTATTTTCAGTGAGTCCTGCTGGCAACAGGCTCACTGCATCGAGGGACTTAGGGGAGAAGAAGTGAACTCACCTGCGTGCAGGATGGATTGGCTTCTTAGGCTACTGGACACCATTAGCTCCAGAGGGATCGAACACAGGCCCAGCCATGGAGTCCGGTCCCAGAGCCGCGCCGCCGACCCCCTTGCAGATGCCGAAGAGTGAAGAGGTCCAGAAACCGGCGGCAGAAGACTTTTCATTCTTCATGAGGTAGCGCACAGCACTGCAGCTGTGCTCCATTGTTGTCAGCACACTTCACACCAGCGGTCACTGAGGGTGCAGGGCGCTGGGGGGGGCGCCCTGGGCAGCAATGAAATACCTATACTGGCTAAAAGATACATCACATATAGCCCCTGGGGCTATATGGATGTATTTAACCCCTGCCAGGTCTCAGAAAAACGGGAGAAGAAGCCCGCCGAAAAGGGGGCGGAGCCTATTCTCCTCAGCACACAGCGCCATTTTCCCTCACAGAAATGCTGGTGGGAAGGCTCCCAGGCTCTCCCCTGCACTGCACTACAGAAACAGGGTTAAAACAGAGAGGGGGGGCACTTATTTGGCGATATGATTATATATATTAAGATGCTATAAGGGAAAAACACTTATATAAAGGTTGTCCCTGTATAATTATAGCGTTTTGGTGTGTGCTGGCAAACTCTCCCTCTGTCTCCCCAAAGGGCTAGTGGGGTCCTGTCCTCTATCAGAGCATTCCCTGTGTGTGTGCTGTGTGTCGGTACGTGTGTGTCGACATGTATGAGGACGATGTTGGTGAGGAGGCGGAGCAATTGCCTGAAATGGTGATGTCACTCTCTAGGGAGTCGACACCGGAATGGATGGCTTATTTAGGGAATTACGTGATAATGTCAACACGCTGCAAGGTCGGTTGACGACATGAGACGACCGGCAAACCAATTAGTACCTGTCCAGGCGTCTCAAACACCGTCAGGGGCTTTAAAACGCCCATTTACCTCAGTCGGTCGACACAGACACAGACACGGACACTGACTCCAGTGTCGACGGTGAAGAAACAAACGTATTTTCCATTTGGGACACACGTTACATGTTAAGGGCAATGAAGGAGGTGTTACATATTTCTGATACTACAAGTACCACAAAAGAGGGTATTATGTGGGGTGTGAAAAAACTACCTGTAGTTTTTCCTGAATCAGATAAATTAAATGAAGTGTGTGATGATGCGTGGGTTTTCCCCGATAGAAAATTATTGGCGTTATACCCTTTCCCGCCAGAAGTTAGGGCGCGTTGGGAAACACCCCTTAGGGTGGATAAGGCGCTCACACGCTTATCAAAACAAGTGGCGTTACCGTCTCCAGATACGGCCGCCCTCAAGGAGCCAGCTGATAGGAGGCTGGAAAATATCCAAAAAAGTATATACACACATACTGGTGTTATACTGCGACCAGCGATCGCCTCAGCCTGGATGTGCAGCGCTGGGGTGGCTTGGTCGGATTCCCTGACTGAAAATATTGATACCCTTGACAGGGACAGTATTTTATTGACTATAGAGCATTTAAAGGATGCATTTCTATATATGCGAGATGCACAGAGGGATATTTGCACTCTGGCATCAAGAGTAAGTGCGATGTCCATATCTGCCAGAAGATGTTTATGGACACGACAGTGGTCAGGTGATGCAGATTCCAAACGGCACATGGAAGTATTGCCGTATAAAGGGGAGGAGTTATTTGGGGTCGGTCCATCGGACCTGGTGGCCACGGCAACAGCTGGAAAATCCACCTTTTTTACCCCAAGTCACATCTCAGCAGAAAAAGACACCGTCTTTTCAGCCTCAGTCCTTTCGTCCCCATAAGGGCAAGCAGGCAAAAGGCCAGTCATATCTGCCCAGGGATAGAGGAAAGGGAAGAAGACTGCAGCAGGCAGCCCATTCCCAGGAACAGAAGCCCTCCACCGCTTTTGCCAAGTCCTCAGCATGACGCTGGGGCCGTACAAGCGGACTCAGCTGCGGTGGGGGGTCGTCTCAAGAGTTTCAGCGCGCAGTGGGCTCACTCGCAAGTGGACCCCTGGATCCTACAAGTAGTATCCCAGGGGTACAGATTGGAAGTTCGAGACGTCTCCCCCTCGCAGGTTCCTGAAGTCTGCTTTACCAACGTCTCCCTCCGACAGGGAGGCAGTATTGGAAACAATTCACAAGCTGTATTCCCAGCAGGTGATAATCAAAGTACCCCTCCTACAACAAGGAAAGGGGTATTATTCCACACTATATTGTGGTACTGAAGCCAGACGGCTCGGTGAGACCTATTCTAAATCTGAAATATTTGAACACTTACATACAAAGGTTCAAATCAAGATGGAGTCACTCAGAGCAGTGATAGCGAACCAGGAAGAAGGGGACTATATGGTGTCCCTGGACATCAAGGATGCTTACCTCCATGTCCCAATTTGCCCTTCTCACCAAGGGTACCTCAGGTTCGTGGTACAAAACTGTCACTATCAGTTTCAGACGCTGCCGTTTGGATTGTCCGCGGCACCCCGGGTCTTTACCAAGGTAATGGCCGAAATGATGATTCTTCTTCAAAGAAAAGGCGTCTTAATTATCCCTTACTTGGACGATCTCCTGATAAGGGCAAGGTCCAGAGAACAGTTGGAGGTCGGAGTAGCACTATCTCAAGTAGTTCTACGACGGCACGGGTGGATTCTAAATATTCCAAAATCGCAGCTGTCTCCGACGACACGTCTGCTGTTCCTAGGGATGATTCTGGACACAGTCCAGAAAAAGGTGTTTCTCCCGGAGGAGAAAGCCAGGGAGTTATCCGAGCTAGTCAGGAACCTCCTAAAACCAGGAAAAGTGTCAGTGCATCATTGCACAAGGGTCCTGGGAAAAATGGTGGCTTCTTACGAAGCGATTCCATTCGGCAGATTTCACGCAAGAACTTTTCAGTGGGATCTGCTGGAAAAATGGTCCGGATCGCATCTTCAGATGCATCAGCGGATAACCCTGTCTCCAAGGACAAGGGTGACTCTTCTGTGGTGGCTGCAGAGTGCTCATCTACTAAAGGGCCACAGATTCGGCATTCAGGACTGGGTCCTGGTGACCACGGATGCCAGCCTGAACGGCTGGGGAGCAGTCACACAAGGAAAAAATTTCCAGGGAGTGTGATCAAGTCTGGAGACTTCTCTCCACATAAATATACTGGAGCTAAGAGCAATTTACAATGCTCTAAGCTTAGCAAGACCTCTGCTTCAAGGTCAGCCGGTATTGATCCAGTGGGACAACATCACGGCAGTCGCCCACGTAAACAGACTGGGCGGCACAAGAAGCAGGAGGGCAATGGCAGAAACTGCAAGGATTCTTCGCTGGGCGGAAAATCATGTGTTAGCACTGTCAGCAGTGTTCATTCCGGGAGCGGACAACTGGGAAGCAGACTTCCTCAGCACGACCTCCACCCGGGAGAGTGGGGACTTCATCGGGAAGTCTTCCACATGATTGTGAACCGTTGGGAAAGACCAAAGGTGGACATGATGGCGTCCCGCCTGAACAAAAAACTGGACAGGTATTGCGCCAGGTCAAGAGACCCTCAGGCAATAGCTGTGGACGTTCTGGTAACACCGTGGGTGTACCAGTCGGTGTATGTGTTCCCTCCTCTGCTTCTCATACCTAAGGTACTGAGAATTATAAGACGTAGAGGAGTAAGAACTATACTCGTGACTCCGGATTGGCCAAGAAGGACTTGGTACCCGGAACTTCAAGAGATGCTCACAGAGGACTCATGGCCTCTGCCGCTAAGAAGGGACTTGCTTCAGCATGTACCATGTCTGTTCCAAGACTTACCGCGGCTGCGTTTGACGGCATGGCGGTTGAACGCCGGATCCTAAGGGAAAAAGGCATTCCGGAAGAGGTCATTCCTACCCTGGTCAAAGCCAGGAAGGAGGTGACCGCACAACATTATCACCACATGTGGCAAAAATATGTTGCGTGGTGTGAGGCCAGGAAGGCCCCACGAAGAAATTTCAACTCGGTCGATTCCTGCATTTCCTGCAAACAGGAGTGTCTATGGGCCTCAAATTGGGGTCCATTAAGGTTCAAATTTCGGCCCTGTCGATTTTCTTCCAGAAAGAATTGGCTTCAGTTCCTGAAGTCCAGAAGTTTGTCAAGGGAGTACTGCATATACAACCCCCTTTTGTGCCTCCAGTGGCACTGTGGGATCTCAACGTAGTTCTGGGATTCCTCAAATCACATTGGTTTAAACCGCTCAAATCTGTGGATTTGAAATATTTCACATGGAAAGTGACCATGATGTTGGCCCTGGCCTCGGCCAGGCGAGTGTCAGAATTGGCGGCTTTGTCTCACAAAAGCCCATATCTGATTGTCCATTCGGACAGGGCAGAGCTGCGGACTCGTCCCCAGTTTCTCCCTAAGGTGGTGTCAGCGTTTCACCTGAACCAGCTTATTGTGGTACCTGCGGCTACTAGGGACTTGGAGGACTCCAAGTGGCTAGATGTTGTCAGGGCCCTGAAAATATAGGTTTCCAGGACGGCTGGAGTCAGGAAAACTGACTTGCTGTTATCCTGTATGCACCCAACAAACTTGGTGCTCTTGCTTCTAAGCAGACGATTGCTAGTTGGATGTGTAGTACAATTCAGCTTGCACATTCTGTGGCAGGCCTGCCACAGCCAAAATATGTAAATGCCCATTCCACAAGGAAGGTGGGCTCATCTTGGGCGGCTGCCCGAGGGGTCTCGGCTTTACAACTTTGCCGAGCTGCTACTTGGTCAGGGGCACACCCTGGCTGAGGAGGACCTGGAGTTCTCTCACTCGGTGCTGCAGAGTCATCCGCACTCTCCCGCCCGTTTAGGAGCTTTGGTATAATCCCCATGGTCCTGACGGAGTCCCCAGCATCCACTTAGGACGTCAGAGAAAATAAGAATTTACTTACCGATAATTCTATTTCTCGTAGTCCGTAGTGGATGCTGGGCGCCCATCCCAAGTGCGGATTGTCTGCAATACTTGTACATAGTTATTGTTACAAAAATCGGGTTATTATTGTTGTGAGCCATCTTTTCAGAGGCTCCGCTGTTATCATGCTGTTAACTGGGTTCAGATCACAGGTTGTACAGTGTGATTGGTGTGGCTGGTATGAGTCTTACCCGGGATTCAAAATCCTTCCTTATTGTGTACGCTCGTCCGGGCACAGTATCCTAACTGAGGCTTGGAGGAGGGTCATAGGGGGAGGAGCCAGTGCACACCACCTGATCCTAAAGCTTTTACTTTTGTGCCCTGTCTCCTGCGGAGCCGCTAATCCCCATGGTCCTGACGGAGTCCCCAGCATCCACTACGGGCTACGAGAAATAGAATTATCGGTAAGTAAATTCTTATTTTTTTAATGTGTTGTATCAATATTTATGTGACATGCTTACCAGTTGGCAGTCGCATGTCTGGGTAATGTCCTTTAGATTGTAAGATTTTACGACCAAGGCCCTCGTATTACAATGTTATACACATCATATCCTGCTATGCTATAGTTTTACAATTTCTGTACATGCGCTCTAAATTGCTGCAGACACTTTGTGGCACCTTGTGAATTGTAAAAAAAACAATAATAATAATGATGTCAGTAGGTCCTGATGGATGGATAGTATGAATTCCCATGTATATTGATTCAAGTGACAAATCGACTGTCTCATCTAAGGTGTAGGTGATCAGCATTACATATCTTAATCCACCAAACCTGTTTTCAAGGTTAGGGTCTTATTTGAACCTATGCTCTATACTGATGGTTCCACTACTCCAGTTCTCAAGTACCCCCAACAGGTCATGCTTTCAGAATTCCTGTCTTTGGAAACAGGTGGGATAATTCTGGACTCAAAAAAGTAGATCAATGCACCTATGTCTGATTAAAGAAATCTAGAAAACATGACCTGTTGGGTTTACTTGAGGACTGGATTTAAGAACCACTGCCATAGCATATTGGTTCCAAAACTTTTTTTTAATCATGGTGTCCTATCAGTATCAGAATTTTTTTCACGACACCCCTAGGCCAATAGTTTCTGATTTGAGAAATTTAGAAATAATTATTAAATTAAGTACATTGTATTTAAAGTCATCCTTAGGTTCGGTTATGTGATGAGGGACAAGATTTACTTCCATTTGTCCACATATTTTATGATTGGCAGCCACGAGCACTGGTTTTGCCTATTACATTGACCATATATAATTTGAATTGGTCCTGGATCACAAATTCATGGCTCCCCTGCAAGTGCCCCGAGGCACCCCAGAGTGCCACAGCACACAGTTTGAGAACCACTACCTTAGACAACCGTTTCAGTTTTGGTCTGTTTGTTGCCTTTGGATCTGCTGTTTTCTCGTGTTTAGATTTTTATTTTTTGAATGGTGGCTTTTGCATAGGTATTATGTAAGGAAGATTGCTGTAGCGTTAATGACACAAAGATTCGATACATTGATTCACCCCTTGTCTGCTCCGTGTGTAGATGTAGAAGAGATGACCCTTATGATCTGTGGCGTGCTGGTTAATCTGTTTTTTTTTCCTGCTTCTGCTTTTATAGCTCCTTTGTTACTGGGACAGCTTGCTGCAGCCATACATCACCACTCAGGATTTGGGACCTCCAGAGGTAATGTCTATTTGTCATATAAAACATCTGTTTTTCTGCCAGAAACACTCATGACATAAAAACTATCTAGCTGGTCGTCAACTTTGTTTTGTACCTACTTTGTGGGGATCACAGAAAACATTTGTTCTAGAGCAAACTTTTTCTTGGACATCTAGTAACCTAGACAGAACAGACATTGTAGGAGACGTACAGATCATTAAACTGACATGACATCATTATGGAATATGAGAATCTGCATCTCTCATGTACTCTTGGCATCTGATCACATCATAAAGTCATTTATCTACAAGACGGTAATTGGCTGGAATGCATTTCTTTTTATTTTCTACAATACAGTGAACAATATGTATATATATATATGTACACACATGTATACACAATGAACAATATGTATATATGTACCTAAATATAAGTAATGTTTATTTATTAGTTTATTTAGTTACAGAAGCAACATTTCTGATCTAGTATGATTTTATCTTAAGCTATACGGTATCCGGACTCTGGGTTGACACCCATTAGGTCGACAGTGGCTAGGTCGACATGGCCATTAGATTGACGTGAACAAGGTCGACATGAGTTTTTCACATTTTATTTTATTTTTTGGACTTTTTCATACTTTACGATCCACGTGGGCTACGATTGGGAACGGTAACCTGTGCTGTGCGCAGCGGTAGGGGAGCGAGGCACCTTGCCCGCAGCATGCAAGGGGACGTGGTGCACTAATTGGAACACGACCCCAAAACACCATAAAAATCTCATGTCGACCTTTTTCCATGCCGACCTTGTTCATGTCGACCTAATGGCCGTGTCAACCTATTTCTAGTGTTGACCTAGCCACTGTCGACCAATGGGTGTCGACCTAATGGATGTCTACCCTGAGTCCCATACCCAGCCATACCCAGCTATGCCGCTTCCATGTATTATATTACTCTTTTATTGTGGCATTTGGCGTAGGGTTTAGTATGTCTGACCGGCGGTCAGGGGACCGCCGGCAGCATACCGACGCCGGGATCCCGGCGGGAAGGGGAAAGTGCAGCAAGCCTCTTGCGGGCTCGCTGGCGACCTGCGGTCGCCACGGGTTCTATTTCCACTAAAATATATATATATATATATTTATGTATATATGTATGTAGCTGGATATCTGTATATATGGGTGCAAAAAAATCTATTAAATTCACCATATAAAACATAGTGACACCACTTTGACAGTGGTGTCACTATGGAGGTGCGGGCCATACCCGGATGACACTAAAATGTCAGTTCCTCCGCAGTGACAGAAACCAGGTGCTACAGTGTGGCATTATCCTACAGCACTCAGTTCCTGTCACGGAGGAGGATCGGGCAGTGCAGGCAGACCAGTCTCTGGTGACAGCCCAGCATCTCCAGGGATACTGGACACACCCCTGAAGTGATGCAATAAAGGGCTTTCCGTGAAGCCACACCCCGTCCAGCTAGATCATGCCACCCAGATTGATGTAATCCAAAATTTCCCATGATTACACTCCCTTTATAATAGGCTGCACCCCTTTTCAGACAGCGCACAGGGGGTATGCACCAGGTGCCATTAGTATCTGATTCTGGGTACACAGCTATACATTTGTCTGGCTCTGATGATTATATAGGTTTGTATGCAGGAGTGTTAGCTGATAAGGGCTGATTGGGAGATCTAATCTTATGTGCATCTTAATATTTAGACTGCTTGACATCCCGATCCCATTGAAGAACATACACATACACACAGTAAGATATTTGTAGCCCAGTGTGTAGTATTCTAGCTTTCTCTAACGTCCTAAGTGGATGCTGGGGACTCCGTAAGGACCATGGGGAATAGCGGCTCCGCAGGAGACTGGGCACATCTAAAGAAAGCTTTAGGACTATCTGGTGTGCACTGGCTCCTCCCCCTATGACCCTCCTCCAAGCCTCAGTTAGATCTCTGTGCCCGAACGAGAAGGGTGCACACTAGGGGCTCTCCTGAGCTTCTTAGTGAAAGTTTTAGTTTAGGTTTTTTATTTTCAGTGAGACCTGCTGGCAACAGGCTCACTGCATCGAGGGACTAAGGGGAGAAGAAGCGAACTCACCTGCGTGCAGAGTGGATTGGGCTTCTTAGGCTACTGGACATTAGCTCCAGAGGGACGATCGCAGGCCCAGCTTGGATGGGTCCCAGAGCCGCACCGCCGGCCCCCTTACAGAGCCAGAAGGCAGAAGAGGTCCGGAAAATTGGCGGCAGAAGACGTCCTGTCTTCAACAAGGTAGCGCACAGCACTGCAGCTGTGCGCCATTGCTCTCAGCACACTTCGGTCACTGAGGGTGCAGGGCGCTGGGGGGGGGCGCCCTGAGACGCAATAAAAACACCTTGGATGGCAAAAAATGCATCACATATAGCTCCTGGGCTATATGGATGCATTTTACCCCTGCCAGAATCCATAAAAAAGCAGGAGAAAAGTCCACGAAAAAGGGGCGGAGCCTATCTCCTCAGCACACTGGCGCCATTTTCCCTCACAGCTCCGTTGGAGGGAAGCTCCCTGGTTCTCCCCTGCAGTCACTACACTACAGAAAGGGTTAAAAAAGAGAGGGGGGCACTAATTAGGCGCAGTATTAACTATACAGCAGCTATAAGGGGAAAAACACTTATATAAGGTTATCCCTGTATTTATATAGCGCTCTGGTGTGTGCTGGCAAACTCTCCCTCTGTCTCCCCAAAGGGCTAGTGGGGTCCTGTCCTCTATCAGAGCATTCCCTGTGTGTGTGCTGTATGTCGGTACTTTTGTGTCGACATGTATGAGGAGAAAAATGATGTGGAGACGGAGCAGATTGCCTGTAATAGTGATGTCACCCCCTAGGGGGTCGACACCTGAGTGGATGAACTGTTGGAAGGAATTACGTGACAGTGTCAGCTCTGTATAAAAGACAGTGGTTGACATGAGACAGCCGGCTACTCAGCTTGTGCCTGTCCAGACGTCTCATAGGCCGTCAGGGGCTCTAAAGCGCCCGTTACCTCAGATGGCAGATATAGACGCCGACACGGATACTGACTCCAGTGTCGACGGTGAAGAGACGAATGTGACTTCCAGTAGGGCCACACGTTACATGATTGAGGCAATGAAAAATGTTTTACACATTTCTGATAATACGAGTACCACCAAAAAGGGGTATTATGTTCGGTGAGGAAAAACTACCTGTAGTTTTCCTGAATCTGAGAAATTAAATGAGGTGTGTGATGATGCGTGGGTTTCCCCCGATAACAACTGATAATTTCTAAAATGTTATTGGCATTATATCCTTTCCCGCCAGAGGTTAGGGTGCGTTGGGAAACACCCCCTAGGGTGGATAAAGCGCTCACACGCTTGTAAGGGCTCTACCTTCGCCTGAGATGGCCGCCCTTAAGGATCCTGCTGATAGAAAGCAGGAGGCTATCCTAAAAGGTATTTACACACATACTGGTGTTATACTGCGACCAGCAATCGCCTCAGCCTGGATGTGCAGTGCTGGGTTGGCGTGGTCGGATTCCCTGACTGAAAATATTGATACCCTAGATAGGGACAGTATATTTTTGCCTATAGAGCATTTAAAAGATGCATTTCTATATATGCGTGATGCACAGAGGAATATTTGCCGACTGGCATCAAGTCTAAGCGCGTTGTCCATTTCTACCAGTAGAGGGTTATGGACACGTCAGTGGTCAGGTGATGCGTATTCCAAACGGCATTTGGAAGTATTGCTTTATTAAGGGAGGAGTTATTTGGGGTCGGTCTTTCAGACCTGGTGGCCACGGCAACAGCTGGGAATTCCACGTTTGTACCCCAGGTCGCCTCTCAACATGAGAAGACGCCGTATTATCAGGCGCAGTCTTTTCGTGGACAAGCGGGCAAAAGGTTCCTCATTTCTGCCCCGTGACAGAGGGAGAGGAAAAAGGCTGCAGAAATCAGCCAGTTCCCAGGAACAGAAACCCTCTCCCGCCTCTGCCAAGCCCTCAGTATACGCTGGGGCTTTACAAGCAGAATCAGGCACGGTGGGGGGCCCGTCTCAATGAATTTCAGCGCGCAGTGGGCTCAGTCGCAAGTAGACCCCTGGATCCTTCAGGTGATATCTCAGGGGTACAAATTAGAATTCGAGACGTCTCCCCCTCGCCGTTTCCTAAAGTCGGCTTTACTGATGTCTCCTTCTGACAGGGAGACAGTTTTGGAAGCCATTCACAAGCTGTATTCCCAGCAGGTGATAATCAAGATACCCCTCCTGCAAGGAACGGGGTATTATTCCACACTGTTGTGGTACAGAAGCCGGACGGCTCGGTGAGACCGATTCTAAATCTAAAATCTTTGAACACTTACGTACAGAGGTTCAAATTCAAGATTGAGTCACTCAGAGCAGTGATTGCAAACCTGGAAGAAGGGGACTACATGATGTCTCGGGACATCAAGGATGCTTACCTTCATGTCAAAATTTACCCTTCTCACCAAGGGTACCTCAGGTTTATGGTACAGAACTGTCACTATCAGTTCAGACGCTGCCGTATGGATGGTACACGGCACCCCGGGTCTTTACCAAGGTAATGGCCGAAATGATGATATTCCTTCGAAGGAAGTGAATTTTAGTTATCCCTTACTTGGACAATTCCCTGATAAGGGTAAGATCCAGGGAACAGTTGGAGGTCGGTGTAGCACTATCTCAGGTAGTGTGGCGGCAGCACAATTGGATTCTCAATATTCCAAAATCGCACCTGGTTCCGACGACGTGTCTTCTGTTCCTAGGGATGATCCTGGACACAGTCCAGAAAAAGGTGTTTCTCCCGGAGGAGAAAGCCAGGGAGTTATCCGAGCTAGTCAGGAACCTCCTAAAACCGAGCCAAGTCTCAGTGCATCAATGCACAAGGGTTCTGGGTAAAATGGTGGCTTCCTACGAAGCAATCCCATTCGGCAGATTCCACGCAAGAACTTTCCAGTGGGACCTGCTGGACAAATGGTCCGGGTCGCATCTTCAGATGCATCAGCGGATAACCCTGTCACCAAGGACAAGGGTGTCCCTCCTGTGGTGGTTGCAGAGTGCTCATCTTCTAGAGGGCCGCAGATTAGGCATTCAGGACTGGGTCCGGGTGACCACGGATGCCAGCCTGCGAGGCTGGGGAGCAGTCACACAGGGAAGGAATATCCAGGGCTTATGGTCAAGCCTGGAGACATCACTTCACATAAATATCCTGAAGCTAAGGGACATTTACAATGCTCTAAGCTTAGCAAGACCTCTGCTTCAAGGTCAGCCGGTGTTGATCCAGTCGGACAACATCACGGCAGTCACCCACGTAAACAGACAGGGTGGCACAAGAAGCAGGAGGGCAATGGCAGAAGCTGCAAGGATTCTTCGCTGGGCGGAAAATCATGTGATAGCACTGTCAGCAGTATTCATTCCGGGAGTGGACAACTGGGAAGCAGACTTCCTCAGCATGACCTCCACCCGGGAGAGTGGGGACTTCACCCAGAAGTCTTCCACATGATTAAAAACTCGACAGGTATTGCGCCAGGTCCAGGGACCCTCAGGCAATAAGCTGAAGACGCTCTGGTAACACCGTGGGTGTACCAGTCAGGGTATGTGTTCCCTCCTCTGCCTCTCATACCCAAGGTACTGAGATTGATAAGATGGAGAGGAGTAAGCACTATATTCGTGGTTCCGGATTGGCCAAGAAGGACTTGGTAACTGGAACTTCAAGAGATGCTCACGGAGGATCCGTGGCCTCTACCTCTAAGAAGGGACCTGCTCCAGCAAGGACCCTGTCTGTTCCAAGACTTACCGCGGCTGCGTTTGACGGCATGGCGGTTGAACGCCGGATCCTGAAGGAAAAAAGGCATTCCGGATGAAGTCATCCCTATCCTGATCAAAGCCAGGAAGGATGTAACCGCAAAAACATTATCACCGCATTTGGCGAAAATATGTTGCGTGGTGCGAGGCCAGTAAGGCCCGACGGAGGAAATTCAACTGGGTCGATTCCTACATTTCCTGCAAACAGGAGTGTCTATGGGCCTGAAATTGGGGTTCATTAAGGTTCAAATTTCGGCCCTGTCAATTTTCTTCCAAAAAGAACTAGCTTCAGTCCCTGAAGTTCAGACGTTTGTAAAAGGGGTACTGCATATACAGCCTCCTTTTGTGCCTCCAGTGGCACTTTGGGATCTCAATGTAGTTTTGGGTTCCAAAAGTCACATTGGTTTGAACCACTTAAATCTGTGGAGTTAAAATATCTCACATGGAAAGTGGTCATGCTGTTGGCCCTGGCCTGGGCCAGGCGCGTGTCAGAATTGGCGGCTTTATCCTGAAAAAGCCCTTATCTGATTTTCCATTCGGACAGGGCGGAATTGAGGACTCGTCCTCAGTTTCTCCCCAAGGTGGTTTCAGCGTTTCACCTGAACCAACCTATTGGTGGTGCCTGCGGCTACTAGGGACTTGGAGGCCTCCAAGTTGCTAGACGTTGTCAGTGCCCTGAAAATATATGTTTCCAGGACGGCTGGAGTCAGGAAATCTGACTCGCTGTTTATCCTGTATGCACCCAACAAGCTGGGTGCTCCTGCTTCTAAGCAGACTATTGCTCGTTGGATTTGTAGTACAATTCAGCTTGCACATTCTGTGGCAGGCCTGCCACAGCCAAAAATCTGTAAATGCCCACTCCACAAGGAAGGTGGGCTCATCTTGGGCGGCTGCCCGAGGGATCTCGGCTTTACAACTTTGCCGAGCAGCTACTTGGTCAGGAGCAAATACGTTTGTAAAATTCTACAAAATTGATATCCTGGCTGAGGAGGACCTGGAGTTCTCTCATTTGGTGCTGCAGAGTCATCCGCACTCTCCCGCCCGTTTGGGAGCTTTGGTATAATCCCCATGGTCCTTACGGAGTCCCCAGCATCCACTTAGGACGTTAGAGAAAATAAGAATTTACTTACCGATAATTCTATTTCTCATAGTCCGTAGTGGATGCTTGGGCGCCCATCCCAAGTGCGGATTGTCTGCAATACTTGTACATAGTTATTGTTACAAAAATCGGGTTATTATTGTTGTGAGCCATCTTTCAGAGGCTCCTCTGTTATCATGCTGTTAACTGGGTTCAGATCACAGGTTATACGGTGTGATTGGTGTGGCTGGTATGAGTCTTACCCGGGATTCAAAATCCTTCCTTATTGTGTACGCTCGTCCGGGCACAGTATCCTAACTGAGGCTTGGAGGAGGGTCATAGGGAGAGGAGCCAGTGCACACCAGATAGTCCTAAAGCTTTCTTTAGATGTGCCCAGTCTCCTGCGGAGCCGCTATTCCCCATGGTCCTTACGGAGTCCCCAGCATCCACTACGGACTATGAGAAATAGAATTATCGGTAAGTAAATTCTTATTTTTAGTGAGTCACACTAATTGGACAAATGCTCAAGGGATCGGATCATTTAATCCGATCAGCCGAGTGATCGTCACAATGTGTACTCAGCATTAGACTACTGACCCTCTAGGTAAAAACAGAACAGTATATTTAAAAATAAAACCGCTCTGGAGGTAAAAAATGCAGGAGTAAAAGCTGAGATATGGAGAATCACGTCGGCTGTCTGCTCGGATGCTTGACGACACGTTAACAAGAAAATGATCCTGTCGGCACTTACTAAAACACATATTTGAACAATTATAGTTTCTCATACGTCCTAGAGGATGCTGGTGTCCACTTCAGTACCATGGGGTATAGACGGTTCCGCAGGAGTCATGGGCACTTTAAGATTTTTCAAAGGGTGTGAACTGGCTCCTCCCTCTATGCCCCTCCTCCAGACCTCAGTTTTAGAAATGTGCCCAGGCAGACTGGATGCACTCCAGGGGAACTCTACTGAGTTTCTCTGAAAAGACTTATGTTATGTTTTTTATTTTCAGGGAGAACTGCTGGCAACAGTCTCCCTGCTTCGTGGGACTGAGGGGGCAGAAGTAGGAACCAACTTCCTAAAGAGTTACATAGCTCTGCTTCTGGCTGACAGGACACCATTAGCTCCTGAAGGGAACTGAACGCTAGCTGCGCCTAGATGCTCACTCCCACAGCACGCCGTCACCCCCCTTGCAGAGCCAGAAGTCAGAAGACAGGTGAGTGTAAGAAGATAGATCTTCAATCAAGGTGACTGCTAAAGGTACCGTGCGTCTGGCGGGAGCGAAGCACGCCATGTTGCCCACTCATACACAGGCACTGCAGGGTGCAGGGCACCGGGGGGGCGCCCTGGGCAGCATGAAACCTGATCAAACAGGCAGAAAGGGGGCATAAGATGCCATGGCACAGCCCTTCCCCCGCCAGTATAAATATGTTCTCTTATGTCCTAGAGGATGCTGGGGACTCCAAAAGGACCATGGGGTATAGACGGGATCCGCAGGAGCTTGGGCACACTGAAAAGACTTTGACTGGGTGTGAACTGGCTCCTCCTTCTATGCCCCTCCTCCAGACCTCAGTTAGACTTTGTGCCCAGGACTGACTGGACACTCACTAGGGGAGCTCTCCTGAGTTTCTCTATAAAAGACTTTTGTTAGTTTTTTTATTTTCAGGGAGACCTGCTGGCTACAGGCTCCCTGCATCGTGGGACTGAGGGGAGAGAAGTCAGACCTACTTCTTCTGAGTTAAGAGCTCTGCTTCTTAGGCTACTGGACACCATTAGCTCCAGAGGGTTCGATCACTTGGTTCGCCTAGCTGCTTGTTCCCGGAGCCGCGCCGTCACCCCCCTCACAGAAGCCAGAAGAAAGAAGCCGGGTGAGTATGTGAAGATCCGAAGACTTCAGTGACGGCAGAAGACTTCAGTAACGAGGTACAGCGCAGCGGTAGCGCTGCGCTCCGTACTCCCATACACATCACCAACGGCACTCACAGGGTGCAGGGCGCTGGGGGGGAGCGCCCTGGGCAGCATGTTACTGGGTCTTGCAGGGCTGGCAGAAGGCATTTTCGGTGCCCGGGCACCGTTTTCTGTACCCCCGCCAGCATTTTCAAGTTTGAATTTTAGCGGGCTGAAGCGCGCCGGGAAGGGGCGGGGCTTAGCCGCACAGCTCACCAGCGCCATTTTCTCTCATCCACAGCCGCTGCATGAGACGCTGGCCCCGGACCTCCAAGCTCCACTTCAAGTAACAGGGAGCAAATCGGGGGGGGGGGGGGGGGGGGGGAACAGATATTTGGTGCATATTTATTGTATTTCACAGCAGCGCTTTACACATATATCGTTTGGTGGGATATATGGGCGCTGGGGTGTGAGCTGGCATACTCCCTCTGTGTGGTCTCTATCCAGGCTTCCTTGTGGATCTGTCCCCTAGCTGCGGCAGTGTGTGTGTGTGTGTCGGTGTGTCGGTACTACGTGTCGGCATGTCTGAAGCTGAGTGTTACTCCTCGGAGGAGGTTGCTGGGGGTGCAGATGCGGGTCTGGAGTTGGCTCTGTTGGCACAGCCGACACCTGATTTGCTTACAATGTTAAGTACACTTAATACAAATGTGGCCTCATTGTCTAAAAGATTAGATAAATCGGAGTCTCAGACACAGGTGTGGAGGAAATCCACGGAGGATGCTTTGTCTCAGGTGCAGGCCCCGTCAGGGTCGCAAAAGCGGTCGTTTACCCAGTTGGTAGATACGGATACCGACACGGATTCTGATTCCGATGTCGACTTCACTGAGGCTACCTTACACCCAAGGATAGTTAAGAGTTTTCAGTACATGATTGTGGCTATTAAAGATGTTTTGCATATCTCTGACGAACCTGCGGTGCAGGAAACAAGGATTTGTTTGTTTAAAGGGAAAAAGCCTGAGGTGAAGTTTCCCCCCTCTCATGAAATGAATACTCTTTGTGAAAAGGCTTGGGAGTCGCCGGACAAGAGGTGGCAGATTCCCAAGAGAATTTTCATGGCATATCCTTTCCCCTCTGATGACAGGGAAAAATGGGAGTCGTCTCCGAATGTCGACAAGGCTCTATCCCGTTTGTTTAAGAAGGTGGCGCTTCCGTCCCCTGACACGGCAGCTCTCAAGGATCCGGCGGATCGCAAGCTGGAGACGTCTCTGAAGGCCATTTTCGCTAATACGGGTGCATTGCTCAGACCTGCTGTGGCGTCGGTATGGGTGAGTAGTGCTATTGCTAAATGGGCTGATAATTTAGCTGCTGATATGGATACCCTTGATAAAGATAATGTTCTTTTGACTCTTGGTTATATCAAGGACGCTGCAGGTTACCTGAAGGATGCGGCGAGGGATGTTGGTCTCTTGGGATCAAGAGCCAATGCCATAGCGATCTCGGCCAGGAGGGCGCTGTGGATCCATCAATGGAATGCTGATGCCGACTCCAAGAAAGCTATGGAAGCTCTCCCCTTCAAAGGTAGTGTCTTGTTTGGTGACTGCTTGGCTGACCTGGTGTCTGCCGCGACGGCGGGTAAGTCATCTTTTCTTCCTTATGTTCCCTCGCAGCAGAAAAAGGCAGATGCAGTTCTTTCGACCAAATAAATACAAGCGTGGAAAAGGTTCGTCCTTCCTCGCTTCAAAGGGTAGAGGAAGGGGAAGAAAGTCGCCTGCAGTATCAGGCGCCCAGGACCAAAAGTCCTCCTCCGCCTCTACCAAGTCCACCGCATGATGCTGGGGCTTCCCTGGGGGAGTCCGGACCGGTTTGGGGCCGTCTGCGGATCTTCAGTCAGGTCTGGGTTCAATCAGGCCTAGATCCTTGGGTCCTAGATATAGTATCTCAGGGATACAGGCTGGAGTTTCAGGAGATGCCCCATCACCGGTTTTTCATTTCGGCCTTACCAGTGTCTCTTCCGGACAGGGAGGTGGTGAAGGCAGCAATACAGCAGTTGTGTCAACAGAGGGTCATTGTTCCCGTTCCCCCGTCCCAACGGGGGGAGGGGTTCTACTCGAGCCTCTTTGTTGTACCGAAACCGGACGGTTCGGTCAGACCGATTCTGAACCTAAAATCCCTCAATCCATACTTGAAAGTTTTCAAGTTCAAGATGGAATCTCTTCGAGCTGTGATTTCCAGCCTAGAAGGGGGGGATTTTATGGCGTCAGTCGACATAAAGGATGCCTACTTACACGTCCCGATATATCCTCTGCATCAAGCTTTCCTCAGGTTTGCGATACAGGATTCTCATTACCAATTTCAGACATTGCCGTTTGGGCTTTCCACGGCCCCGAGGATTTTCACCAAAGTCATGGCAGAAATGATGGTTCTCCTTCGCAAGCAAGGGGTTACAATTATCCCGTACTTGGACGATCTCCTGATAAAGGCGAGGTCCAAGGAACGATTGTTGAGAAATGTGAAATTGTCTCTGTCGGTTCTGCGACAACACGGTTGGGTGCTAAATTTGCCAAAGTCTCAGTTGATTCCGACCACTCGGCTGCCCTTTCTGGGCATGATTCTAGACACGGAGTTACGGAGAGTGTTTCTTCCGGAAGACAAAGCTCTGGAGCTACAGACGATGGTCAGGGAGCTTCTGAGGCCGACAAGTGTGTCGATTCATCAATGTTCTCGGGTTCTGGGGAAAATGGTTGCGGCGTACGAAGCCATTCCGTTTGGCAGGTTTCATGCCCGGGTGTTTCAGTGGGATCTGCTGAGCAAATGGTCCGGGTCTCACATGCACATGCACCGGAAGATAAGTCTATCTTCCAGGGCCAGGATTTCTCACCTGTGGTGGCTACAAAGTTCTCACCTCCTAGGAGGGCGCTGGTTCGGAATCCAGGACTGGGTCCTACTGACAACAGATGCAAGTCTCCGAGGCTGGGGCACAGTCACCCAAGGAAGAAATTTCCAGGGGAAATGGTCGCTCCAGGAATCTTGGCTTCACATAAATGTTCTCGAGTTAAGAGCCATTTACAACGGCCTGCTACAAGCAAAAAGCCTTCTTCAGGGTCGACCTGTCCTGATCCAGTCGGACAACATAACAGCGGTGGCGCATATTAACCGTCAAGGCGGAACACGGAGCAGGGCGGCTATGGCGGAGGCCACAAGAATCATTCGCTGGGCGGAACAACACGTGAGCGCTCTGTCAGCACTTTTCCTTCCGGGAGTGGACAACTGGGAAGCAGACTTCCTCAGCAGGCACGATCTCCATCCGGGAGAGTGGGCTCTTCACCAAGAGGTATTTGCAGATGTGACGAAGCGTTGGGGAATTCCGCTGATCGACATGATGGAGTCTCGCCTCAACAAGAAGCTTCTGCGGTATTGTTCCAGGTCAAGGGACCCCCAAGCCAGTGCAGTGGACGCCCTGGTGACTCCGTGGGTGTTTCCGTCGGTGTATGTGTTCCCTCCACTACCTCTCATTCCAAAGGTGCTGGGAATCATTCGACGAGCAAGGGTTCAGGCGATTCTCGTCGTTCCAGATTGGCCAAGAAGGGCCTGGTATCCGGATCTTCAGGAATTACTTGTGGAAGATTCTTGGCCGCTTCCTCTAAGAGAGGACATGTTATTGCAGGGACCTTGCGTGTTTCCAGACTTACCGTGGCTGCGTTTGACGGCATTGAAGTTGAGCGTCAAATCTTAGCTCGAAAAGGTATTCCCGGGGAGGTCATTCCCACTCTCCTTAAGGCTAGGAAGGAGGTTGCGGCAAAACATTATCACCGTATTTGGAGAAAGTATGTTTCGTGGTGTGAGTCCAAAACTGCTCCTGTGGAGGAATTTCACTTGGGTCGGTTTCTCCATTTTTTGCAGGCAGGCGTCGATGCAGGCCTGAAATTGGGTTCCATCAAAGTGCAGATTTCGGCTTTATCTATTTTCTTTCAAAAGGAATTGGCTGTCCTTCCAGAGGTTAAGACTTTTGTGAAGGGAGTGATGCATATCCATCCTCCGTTTGTGCCCCCTGTGGCGCCATGGGATCTTGAAGTGGTCTTGCAGTTTCTTATGTTTTCCTGGTTTGAACCTTTGCGTAAGGTTGAGTTAAAGTTTCTCACTTGGAAGGTAGTCATGCTGTTGGCTCTGGCGTCTGCCAGGCGAGTGTCAGAATTGGCGGCCTTATCGTACTACAAACTTGATCTTGCATTCGGATAGAGCGGAATTGAGGACTCGTCAACAATTTCTGCCGAAGGTGGTTTCTTCGTTTCACATTAACCAACCTATTGTGGTACCTGTGGCTACGGATGCTGTGGCAGTTCCGAAGTCTCTTGATGCTGTGAGAGCTTTGAAGATTTACGTCGCCAGAACGGCTGTTGCCAGGAAAACAGAGGCGCTGTTTGTCCTGTATGCTTCCAACAAGATTGGTCATCCTGCGTCTAAGCAGACTATTGCACGCTGGATTTGTAGTACGATTCAACAAGCTCATTCTTCGGCTGGGCTACCTGTGCCGAAGTCAGTAAAGGCCCATTCTACCAGGAAAGTGGGCTCATCTTGGGCGGCTGCCCGAGGGGTCTCGGCACTTCAGCTTTGCCGAGCAGCTACGTGGTCAGGTTCAAACACTTTTGCTAAGTTCTATAAGTTTGATACCCTGGCTGAGGAGGACCTCATGTTTGCTCAATCGGTGCTGCAGAGTCGTCTGCACTCTCCCGCCCGTTCTGGAGCTTTGGTATAGACCCCATGGTCCTTTTGGAGTCCCCAGCATCCTCTAGGACGTAAGCGAAAATAGGATTTTAGTACCTACCGGTAAATCCTTTTCCCCTAGTCCGTAGAGGATGCTGGGCGCCCATCCCAGTGCAGACTGTTACTTGCAGTGTATTCTTGCTGGTTAAATTCGTTTACACACGGGTTGTGTATTTGTTGTTTTCAGCTTGTTGCTGCTGTTAATTCATACTGTTACCTGGTTTACTGTTACTCCGGTTGTACGGTATGTTTGTGGTGTGGGCTGGTAGGTTTCTCGCCCTTAGTTTAAAGAAAAATCCTTTCCTCGAAATGTCCGTCTCTCCTGGGCACAGTTCCTATAACTGAGGTCTGGAAGAGTGGCATAGAGGGAGGAGCCAGTTCACACCCAGTCAAAGTCTTTTCAGTGGGCCCAAGCTCCTGCGGATCCCGTCTATACCTCATGGTCCTTTTGGAGTCCCCAGCATCCTCTATGGACTAGGAGAAAATAATTTACTGGTAGGTACTAAAATCCTATGATTGTGAAAATCGCTGAGGAGAAACGCGCCAATGCGGGGGCGGAGCTTCCTCAGTCAACCAGCACACTGCTCAGCGCTATTTTCTCTCTCTCCTCAGGCTGCAGAGACAACGCTGGTCCTCCTCCACCGCTGAATACAAGTATCATGGTGCAAAAAAGAGGGGGGGAGGCACAGTGAATTTGGTGCTTTACATTGTGTATTACATATAAAAAAGCACTGTATGTCAGTGGGCATTTTGTGTTTCACAGGCATTGTGTTACTGGCGCTGGGTTTGCGAACTGGCTGCTCCTATCTGTGTACTTCTGACAGATTTTACTGTGGGTCTGTCCCCTATAAGTCCCGGAGTGTCTGGTGTGTGTACACGTGTGCGACATGTCTGAGGCAGCGAGTTCTTCCCCTGAGGGAGCCATTTTGGGACACAGAGTTGTAATGTGGTGGCGCTGCCGGCACACCATGAGTCTGCATGGGTGAAAGAAATACATGATAGTGTGATAGTGTGAATCATATCAGTAGGAGATTAGATAAGTCTGAGTCTCATGCAGAAAGCTGGAGAAAATCAGTTGAAGATGTGATTTTTCAGGGTTCTGCTGTCTCATCCGCAGGCGACCCCTCTGGGTCACATAAAAGACCGTTTGCAAACATTGTACATACTGATACCGACACGGACACTGATTCTTGTGTCGACGATAGTGATTCCAGGGAGGTAGATCCTAAATTGGCAAAAAACATACAATATATGATTGTTGCTATAAAGGAGGTTTTAGAAGTTACGGAAGCCCCTGCTGTACCTCAGGAGAAGGCTTATTTCTATAAGGAAAAGAAATGTAAGGTAACTTTCCCTCCTTCCCACGAGCTCAATACTCTTTTTGAGGGAGTGTGGGTGAATCCTGAAAAGAAATTTCGTATTCCCAAAAGGATTCAAATTGCTTATCCCTTTCCATTAGAGGACAGGAAAAGATGGGAGTCACCCCAGGTGTTAGACAGTGCACTGTCAAGGTTGACAAAAAAGGTGATTCTCCCTGCACCTGGGAAGGCTTCACTAAAGGAGGCGGCAGACCGCAAAATGGAGACCACGTTAAAATCTATTTATGTGGCCAATGGTACGCTGCTCAGACCCACCATTGCTTGCGCATGGGTGAGTCGTGCTATTGAAAAATGGTCTGATAACTTGTCATCAGAAATTGACACGATTGATAGAGATGAGATACTCCTAACATTAGGTAATATCAAAGATGTTGCAGCATACATGCTGGAAGCTATGAAGGATACTGGACTCTTGGGTTCAAAAGCCGCTACCATGGCAGTATCGGCTCGGAGGGCGTTGTGGATTCGCCAGTGGAATGCTGATGCAGATTCCAAGAGAAATATGGAGGCTCTCCCATATAAAGGTGAGGCCTTGTTTGGTGATGGGCTGGATGCGTTAGTCTCGGTGGCTACCGCAGATAAGTCGACATTCTTGCCTTATGCTCCTGCACCGGCGAAAAAGACACATCACTCTCACATGCAGTCCTTTCGGCCCAACAAATACAAAAAGGCCAAAGGTTCCCCCTTCTTTGCAGGTAGGGGGAAGGGGAAAAGGAAAGAAATCCGCAGCGTCTCCAGGATCCCAGGATCAGAAGTCAACCCCTACTTCTGCAAAATCTACAGCATGACGCTGGGGCTCCCTTGCGGGAGTCCGCTGGGGTGGGGGCACGTCTGAAATGCTTCAGTCAAATTTGGATTCAATCTGGCCTGGACCCATGGGTCTTACAAATAGTGGGGCAGATGTATTAACCTGGAAAAGGCATAAGAAAGTGATAAACCAGTGATATGTGCAAGGTGATAAAGGCACCAGCCAATCCGCTCCAATATGTAAATTAACAGTTAGGATCTGATTGGCTGGTGCGTTTATCACCTTGCACATATCACTGGTTTATCACTTCCTTATGCCTTCTCCAGGTTAATACATCTGCCCCAATGTCCCAAGGGTACAGACTGGAGTTTCAAGACGTCCCCCCATTCCGATTTTTCAAATCGACCTTGCCAGCTTCTCTTCCAGAAAGAGAGGCAGTAACAACGGCAATTCAAAAACTATGTCAGGATCAGGTCATTATCCTGGTACCTTTGTCACAAAGAGGAGAAGGTTTTTATTCAAGCCTCTTCGTAGTTCCGAAGCCGGGCGGCTCGGTCAGACCGATTTTAAACCTGAAAAATCTGAATCTCGAACTTGAACCTTTTCAGGTAAAGATGGAATCCCTGAGGGCAGTGATTTCCAGTCTGGAGGAGGGGGACTTCATGGTGTCAGTAGACATAAGGGATGCTTACTTGCATGTTCCCATTTATCCTCCTCACCAAGCTTATCTGAGATTCGCAGTACAGGATTGCCATTACCAGTTCTAGACGTTGCTGTTCGGACTCTCCACGGCACCGAGGGTATTCACCAAGGTGATGGCGGAGATGATGGTCCTCCTTCGTCAAAAAGGAGTCAATATAATTCCTTATCTGGAAGATCTCCTGATAAAAGCGAGATCCAGGGAACAGTTGCTGCGGAACATCGCACTCTCCCTGTCAGTACTCCACCAACACGGTTGGATCATGAATTTTCCAAAGTCACAGTTGGAACCAACGACAAGATTGTCCTTTTTAGGGATGATTCTTGACACAGAAGTACAGAGAGTATTTCTTCCAGTGGAAAAGGCTCTGGAAATCCAGAAATTGGTCAAACAAATATTGAAACCAACAAGAGTGTCGATCCATCAATGCATTCGGTTGCTGGAGAAAATGGTGGTGGCCTACGAGGCCATACAGTTTGGCCGATTTCATGACAGAGTATTCCAGTGGGACCTGTTGGACAAGTGGTACGTATCCCACCTACACATGCACCGGAAGATAATCCTTTCCTCCAAAGCCAGGATTTCGCTCCTGTGCTGGCTACACAGTTCTCACCTACTAGAGGGATGCAGGTTCGGGATTCAGGACTGGGTCCTGGTAACCACGGATGCAAGTCTCCGATGCTGGGGGAAAGCTTCCAAGGAAAATGGTCAAGTCAGGAAACCTGCCTTCACATAAACGTTCTGGAATTGAGAGCCATTTACAGTGGCCTTCTACAAGCGGTACATCTTCTTCAAGATCATCCCATGCAGATCCAGTCGGACAATGTAACAGCAGTCGCATACATAAACAGGCAAGGCGGAACGAAAAGCAGAGCGGCAATGGCAGAGGTGACAAGGATTCTCCTCTGGGCAGAAAGACATGTAAGAGCTCTGTCAGCAATTTTCATTCCGGAAGTGGACAACTGGGAAGCAGACTTCCTCTGCAGACACGATCTCCATCCAGGAGAGTGGGGCCTCCACCAAGAAGTCCTCGCAGAGGTGACAAGTCTTTGGGGAGTTCCTCAAGTAGACATGATGGCATCTCGTCTAAACAAGAAGCTTCAGAGATATTGTTCCAGGTCGAGAGACCCTCAAGCAATAGCAGTGGATGCACTGGTGACCCAGTGGGTGTTTCGGTCGGTATATGTATTCCCTCCACTTCCACTGATTCCAAAAGTTCTCAGAATAAGAAGAAGAACAAGAGTTCGAGCAATCTTCATTGCCCCAGACTGGCCAAGGAGGGTTTGGTATCCAGATCTTCAGAAGTGGCTCATAAAAAATCCTCGGCCTCTTCCTCCTCGAGAGGACCTACTACAGCATGGGCCGTGTGTGTATCAAGACTTACCGCGACTACGTTTGACGGCATGGCTGTTGAGTGCCGGATCCTAGCCCGAAAGGGTATTCCCAACGAAGTCATCCCCACTCTTATTCAGGCCAGGAAAGGAGTAACGTCTAAACATTACCACCGTATTTGGAGAAAATATGTGTCTTGGTGTGAATCCAAGAAGGCTCCTACGGAAGAGTTTGAATTGGGACGTTTTCTCCATTTTCTGCAGGCTGGTGTGGATGCGGGCCTTAGATTGGGATCAAAGTCCAGATTTCGGCCTTATCTGTTTTCTTTCAAAAACAATTGGCCTCCTTTCCAGAAGTTCAGACGTTCGTGAAAAAGGTTCTGCACATCCAGCCTCCATTTGTGCCTCCAGTGGGATCTTAATATGGTGTTGCAGTTCCTTCAATCAGATTGGTTTGAACCACTGCAGGAAATAGAATTGAAGGTTTTCACTTGGAAAGTGGTGATGCTTTTGGCCTTGGCATCCGCGAGGCGGGTGTCTGAGTTGTGGGGCCTTGTCTCATAAGAGCCCTTACCTGATCTTCCATGAAGATAGGGTGGAGTTGAGAACTCGCCAACATTTTCTTCCAAAGGTGGTTTCATCTTTCCACATAAACCAACCTATTGTGGTTCCAGTAGTTACTGACACTTTCACTGAGTCAAAGTCTCAAGATGTCGTTAGAGCTTTGAAGATTTATGTCGCTAGGACAGCTCGGATACGGAAAACAGAGGCTCTGTTTGTCCTGTATGCTCCCAACAAGATTGGGTGTCCTGCTTCTAAGCAGACTATTGCGCGCTGGATCAGAGGGACGATTCAGCACACTCATTCTACGGCAGGATTGCCGATATCGAAGTCGGTGAAGGCCCATTCTACTAGGAAAGTGTGCTCATCCTGGGTGGCTGCCCGGGGAGTCTCGGCTTTACAACTTTGCCGAGCAGCTACTTGGTCAGGGTCAAACACATTTGATTAATTTTTTAAGTTTGACACTTTGGCCGATGAGGACCTCAAGTTTGGTCAATCAGTGCTGCAGGGTCATCCGCACTCTCCCGCCCGTACTGGAGCTTTGGTATAACCCCATGGTACTGAAGTGGACCCCAGCATCCTCTAGGACGTATGAGAAAACAGGATTTTAATACCTACCGGTAAATCCTTTTCTCCTAGTCCGTAGAGGATGCTGGGCACCCGACCCAATGCGTACTTTACCTGCAGTTTGTTAATTATCATTACACAAGTTGTGTTACATTTGTTTTCAGCATGTTGCTGCAAATGGTTCATACCTGTTGGCGTGTGTTCTGTCGAATGCCATGTTGTGCGGCATGGTTGAAGTGTGAGCTGGTATGTATCTCACCATTAGTTTAAAAGTAAATCCTTTCTTTGAAATGTATGTCTCCCTGGGCACAGTTCCTATAACTGAGGTCTGGAGGAGGGGCATAGAGGGAGGAGCCAGTTCACACCCTTTGAAAGTCTTAAAGTGCCCATGGCTCTTGCGGAACCGTATATACCCCATGGTACCGAAGTGGACCCCAGCATCCTCTACAGACTAGGAGAAAAGAATTTACCGGTAGGTATTAAAATCCTGTTTATTTCAGTCGGGACAAACTGATAAGCGTTTTAAAGGTAGACCTCTCACCACATTGTCCACTCCAGTTATGTAACAGGTTTTTGTTTTGTTTTTTTGAGGGGGAGGGGGGGGGGGAGGTTTTATGAAGGTAATTATTCGGTATTGATTGGGTACTATGATGTGCAGTAGCTTTAACTAATTGATGGAGACATCTGGTTTCAGATCTCTCCATAAATTATTTAAAGCTACTGTGAATTCTACTTGTGAGGAGTGAATCACCAGATAGTTTACTACAGGCAGAGTGTTGTACAAGATTATACATGTACTGTATAATTATTACTAAACCACGTGAAATATTCAGTAATCTTTATCTTCAAACCTATGTTTGCATTAAAACTATATATATTTCCATAAAAGAACATTGTGCAAAAAGCATGTGAGGTATATGCAGCAATGAATGAGATAACACAAAATGAGGTGGTTGTAACGCTCAGAGTAACCACCAAGTCTAAGTATTTTTCATCCCATCCAGATGAGGCAGCCATGCTGGGCACACTACGAAGGTTACACTGTAGGAGGTGAGCCTTGCAAGGGCCCAGTGCATACACGGGAAAACTGACACTTCTGTAATAGTAGTAGTATGATTATACCCTGTATGGAAAGATTATTTTATATTAATTATTATATAGATGTACCAAGCTTTGCAGAGTCTCCCACGCTCCCTGCACTGGAAGTCTGGATAAGGATTTATGGTCTCTGTACATCTGAGATATATTCGGGAAATGGCATGATCCCGCGACTGCTGCGTCGGGCGTTTGGGAATATTAAACACGTTTAAAAATCCTGATCTCCCCATCCCGACCATTTTCGGTTGGGATTGGGGAATTGGGCATTTCTAGCATGGTTAATTTCCCCAAAGGATCAGTGGGTCAGGGAATCGGGCACCTTGCGGTGATGTATGGGGACAATGGTGATATTTGGCGGTGGCTAATGCTGGCAATAGCCTTTAATACAGTACATGGGAAAAGCCTTAATTTCTGATGAAAACAGATTATTAGGACTTTTTGGGGCATGATCAATAGACCACTAAGGTTAAAAGGAGTGGTCTTGCCTCATTTAGTAATACCTTTAAAACAAAGTAAAGAAAATTTCTTCAGCATAACATATTACAGCATCTTGTAAATAATCCCTTAGTACCTTAGGCAAATACATAGGATAAAGTAGAGCGGTGTGCTGGAACAGAGCTGGAATACAAAATAATCTCCCAATAAAATATAGTATTTTTATGTTGACAATAAACTTGGTGGCTGTTTAGCGTCAGCTGGACAAATGTGTTCTAAAAACATACTTTAGAAATAGGGCACAAGGACAACATAGGCCTCAGATGTGCAGTCTGCTCAGGAGATTTAAAAAAAATGCCAGTTCAATCCCACAACAAAGATTGAGTTGCGGCTTTAAAGGTAGGCAGTAAAATCCAAAAGGCCCATTTGGGCCTGTAACCACTTAATAGGAAGACATGCAAAGAAAATATGCAGCACGGTGTGTGGGCAGCTGTTTCTTCAAGATGAGATGAGTTTTACCCATAGTATATAATAGATACTTTTTAAGAGGAATTTGTATTCTCAACAGGCCAGGTGAGATATAGGTGCTGTAACTTGGCCAATCGGATCATTTCAGGACCCTGAAAGAGTTGATAGTTTGTAGATGTATTGTGTAGGAATCCGAGCCATAATGCCGTATAGGGATGTTGTGGTCGGTGGGTCTCATTGATTTATATGTATTTATATATATTTTTTTATATATATATATATATATATATATATATATACATACACACACAGATATATGTATACAATTGAGTGTGTTTGCTTCCTTTTAAATAACTTTATAAAATGGCATACACATTTATAGATTTACGTTTCAATTAAATCTATAAACAGGCTTCATTACAACTCTTCAACTATCAATTTTATCTTTTTCTATAGTTGAGATACATCTAAATTGAAGAGTTATTCAGTACTGTATTTTTCCCTGACACACCATATGGTAATGCTATTCAGAGCAACATAATCTACAACGTATGCCAGTAGTTGCTTCCCTAGGTAATCCTACCCTATGACCTATGACTAACTGCATTTCAATGCTGTGTAATGTGCATGTAAATATACAGTATGCTTGTAGGTGAGTGGGTGTTTAGTTCAATTACTGGAAAGTGTACTCCACAAAGTGTTCATACTACCATGATGTCCAGATAAATTTTTAAATGCAGTCTGCAATAAATATAGATAAATGGCTAAAGTAAAACAAACAACCCACTCCCCCCATCTCCCCAAGAAATGCCTTAATTACATAACCATATGAAAGCCTTGGTTGCAGGGGATAGCAATGATTTAAACATAAGGTCACACCGCTTATACTTCCTTCCATAACGTTCGTTGGTAGAGATTCGGTTCCAGGCGATGTGGATATGGTGCTTCTGGAACGGTGGTGGAGAGCACTATGTGACAATCCATTAGTGCTGATTTTCTTTTTCACCCCATACTGGTAGGCTGGAAAGTCAGCAGTAGCTAAGAATTAAATCGGTCTCATTGATACCGAAGTCCCTAAGTGGATACTGTAAGTTGAATTGAGGGCATGTAGGTGGCATTGCGTCATATGCAGAGCTGTGCATACGCATGGATCTGTCTGCCTTCAGACTGATCTCTTGCAGCAAGGATTGGGCTGGTGCAAGTGGCGAAGGCTATATCACCAAGCACATGGATAGGTGCAGCGCATTGCATAGATGCCGCATTTAATTCCATGCGTTCAGCGCGATTGTAATTGCGGCTGACTTGCATGCAATTCTGACTCTGCTCCAGAATGTCTTATAATAAAAGGCAGCAGCCTATAGGCAGAGCCGTCTTAACAGCAGTGTAGGCCCCTGGGCACGGCAATGCACTGGGGCCCCTACCCACCTATCAGCGGTAGGGGTTGGGGTAGGCAACTTTGATGTCCCGCGGGGGGTAGGGGGGTTCTATCTTTCGCTCAGCATGTAGGACCTGGAGAAATAATTTCTGCTAATTACTCCTTTACTGCACAAATGGGGCGGAAAGGAGAACACTAAACTGTAGAAGGGGACATTGTGCTGAATGAAGGGGCCCTGATACATGACTTCCAGGGTGGTAGGGGGTGTTTAATACATAGGGGAGGGGTGGATAGTGGAGTGGGCTTAATATTCATCATTTTACAGGGGTCAGGGCAGCTTGCTTTACTGTAGATATCGCCAGTTCCTGGAAATAGATTTCTTAGCTTTAATGGCATAAAAAAATACTAGAGTGTCTCACCTGTCAGAAGGTACTGGGGACTTGGGGATCAGACTTCAGTAGCCAGAGCAATCCACCAACAAAAATATAAAACTGCATATTAGGCGTGTGGAGCTGTAGCAGGGACCAGCTGCTTGAAGGCTGATATCTCTGGTTCTGGGCATAGTAGAGACAAGCTGCCAGTGTCCTCTGAAAGGAGAGAGTCCCAGCTTTTGGATTATACCCTCAGAAAAACTCTAAGTCAGACAAAACCCGAGATATCTGGCTGGGAAGAACAATTAACGGGCTTGGATGGGGACCACTGCTTTGAAGTCAGATATCTCCGGTTCCCCAGGGCCGATTTTAAAAAATCTGGTACCCCTGGAAAGAGGGGACCCTCGGCTATCAGCCTAGGGCCCTTTTACTCCTGGGGCCCTTGGGCAAGAGCCCATTGAGCCCATACGAAAAGACGGCCCTGCCTATAGGTGGAAAATACCATTGGTGTAAAATGACTTTAAGTTTGTAGGGTTGTCGTATTATTTGTTCTGTGTAGTATTATTATTATTATTATTATTATTATTAATTTATTTGTAAAGCATTAGCATGTTCCTTAGCACTGTTCATTGCAGGGATATTGATACAAATGAGCTTACAATCTAAGAGGTGTGGGAATAAACTGATATATAAAGTAGCAGAATAATAATTGTAGCTGGAGGTGGGAAAAATGCATGTTGCATAGAGACGGCAGGAAGTGGAGACACGGGAGGTGTCCTGGTCCCACAGCAGATCTGGAAGTTTTCTACAGTAGGAGGGAGAAGTAAAGTTAAGATTCCCATTGGGGTGCCAAGGGGCCATGTCTTTTCTCCCTGTCAGCTCGTAGACATACAGATGAACCCTCATACAACTTGCTGCAGTCACGCGAAACAGCCCCTCTTGGCATGGCAGGTCATGTGAGAATCTTCTAGAGTCGGGCGTCTTTTTTTGCTTCTTAGTTTGCTGAAAATGTGACGCAATGTAATGCAACCAGGACGCATGAGAAGACTGTGCTTATTAATTTGACTTATGACACCTGTTTATTTGTCTTCGATTGAATCTCTGCCTCTGTATACGAAGTGCTACAATGTAGCAGCTGCAGCATTTTTACCGTACAAGGTCTGCTGTGCTATGTGTACAGACTCACAATATACAAGTGTAATATATCACATTAATCCTCGTGTATTCTAGTCACGTTGTTTTGCGAATAAGATGCATTTTTTGGCAAAACGTAAGCAGAGTTGCACGGGACCTGGTGGCTCACTCACACAAGGCATCTTGCGCTGCATAACGTATTGAGGCTGGATGTTTGAGGACAGATCTGTAGGACGTATACAGTGTATCCAAGTGTAAAACCACTTCAGGTGGATTCACAGTGCATGCATCCACAAGGATTGGTTTAAAGAGACAGGAGCTGGCTAACCACCTACTGTATTATGTGCTTGAATTATATCAAAATAGGATTTTAATTACCAACCGGTAAATCCTTTTCTCGTAGTCCGTAGAGGATACTGGGGTTCCATTTAGTACCATGGGGTATAGACGGGTCCACTAGGAGCCATGGGCACTTTAAGAATTTGATAGTGTGGGCTGGCTCCTCCCTCTATGCCCCTCCTACCAGACTCAGTCTAGGAAACTGTGCCCGAGGAGATGTACATACTTTAATAAAAGGATATAAATGATAGTGGTGAGATTCCGAACCAGTACACACAAACCAGAGGAACGCTATGCTAACCCAACTTTAAACAGGAACAGCAACAGCTGAACCGCAATACTTAACCAAGTAACAGTGCAGGAAGAACGAAGCACCGGGCGGGCGCCCAGTATCTTTTACGGACTACGAGAAAAGGATTTACCGGTAGCTAATTAAAATCCTATTTTCTCTTGATTCCTAGAGGATACCCGGGCATTCCATTTAGTGGGGATGTACCAAAGCTCCCAAACTGGGTGGGAGAGTGCTGAGGTTCCTGCAGAACTGATTGACCAAACTGAAGGTCCTCAGAGGCTAAAGTATCGAACTTGTAGAACTTAGCAAACGTGTTTGAACCTGACCAAGTAGCCGCTCGGCAGAGCTGTAAAGCCGGGACAACCCGGGCAGCCGCCCAGGAAGAACCCACTGGCCTAGTAGAGTGGGCCTGAACCCACTGACCTAGTAGAGTGGAACCGGCAAACCTGCCATGGAATAAGCATGCTGAATAGTGAGCCTGATCCAGCGTGCATTTGTCTGGACACACAATTTTATTGGGATCATAGAGAATGAACAGTGAGTCGGATTTCCTGTGACGAGCTGTCCTCTTTACATATATCTTCAAAGCCCTCACAACATCCAAAGACTTTGAAGTAGCAGAGGTGTCGGTGACAACTGGAAACCACAATAGGTTGGTTGATGTGAAGCGCAGACACGACTTTAGGAAGAAATTGCTGACGAGTTCTGTGTTCAGCTCTGTCCGCATTGAAAAATAAATAGGGGCTTTTGTGAGATAAAGCCTTCAGCTCCGACACACGTCTTGCTGAAGCCAAGGCCAACAGTGTGATGGTCTTCCACGTGAGATATTTTACAGTCCACCTCCTGTAACTGTTCAAACCAGTCCGATCGGAGGAACTGCAGCACAAAATTGAGATCCCAAGGTGCGGTGGGAGGCACAAAGGGAGGTTGGATGTGCAGAACACCTTTCAAGAACGTCTGGACCTCAGGGAGAGAAGCCAATTGTTTTTGAAAGAAAATGGACAAGGCCGAAATCTGAACTTTTATGGAGCCTGTCACAACTGAGGGCTGGTGTTGGTGTGAGGCTGCCTCAGTTGTAGGGGCTGGTGTAAAGATGGATCTGGGTGGCTGAATAGGACTCCTAGACATAGAGGACTTCTACCACCAATGCCCGAAGATGTGACCACGACAACAAAGATAAAATGAATGTTATTTATTAAACACAGTTCTGGTGGTACACCGGCAGTTGCACAGGATGATATGAGAAATAATTAAAAAACAGTACATAGTTCCACAAACAGTAGCAGCTGTAAGGTTCCCTTAGGTGTGGTGTCCGCACAAGACTAGCTTGGGAGATAAGGAGATGGACAGTCCTTACCAACACCTAGGTGCTGTAGAATAGATGAAAGCTGGAACTGGTCAGCAGATGTAATACGGAGGCTGAGCGTACTGCAGAATGAATGGTATTTGTAAACTGCCGGTTTTGCCGGATGAAACGGATGTTAAAGAACTGTGAATGAATTGCAGATCTGGATGAAACGGATAATGAGGTTGAATAACACTACTGATGCTAGAGATCGATGAATAGAGAAACAGATGACTTGATACTGTAGATACCGGGAACACCGATGGCGGAGCACCGATGATGATAGGTAGCTGAACACCACTGGAAGCTCAATGCTGGAAGCTGGTGTTTTTTAGAGCACTGCCACTAGCAGAATACACTGAGGATGCTATGGAGTCAGGCAGGCACCGCAGGGTGGTGATTGGTGCAGGTCTCTGTAGAACTGGAGACTTCAGGAGCTGGAATACCTGGAACACAGTTAGAATCACAGAGAGCAGAGACAGGATATGCTTGGTGATGACAACCAAAGCACTGACGATTTCCTGGTCTAAGATCAGTCCCTTTATACCCTCAGCAGTGCAGGGATTGGATCAGCAATCAGGCTGAGCTCAGCGGGACTGTAGATTGGTAGAAACAGTATCACATGATCAGAACCAACATGGCTGCGCCTATACTGATTCTTGGAAGGAAACCTGGCTTGTAATTTTATATGGAACTTTTACAGTAATGGTGGCAGCGGCCGCAGGACCCAGAGAATGTCAAAACTGCACAGCATCCTCCCAGCGACAGAAGCTACGACGGGTGAGAGGCGCCGCACAGACCCGCAAGAGGCCGCGGCTAACAAGAGACGCCACATAGATCCATCCTCACGCTGGAAACGCAGCAAAGGCGGCAGAGGCTGCAACTGTCAGGGAATGCTATGCAGAGCCGTCCAAATGCTGAGAGTCCGGTAATGGCGGCGGAGTCCGCGATGAGCTAGAAACGCCATTCCACTTATGAGTTCCTTGTGACAGCACCTGCAGACTAATAGGAAGGAAATATGAAGTAAGGACATTAACAACATCACTGAGACCCGGCCCTGGAACACTGAGCCAGCCTCAGAAGACACCTGAAAGGTAAAAGATAATGTCCAGTAGTCCGGATCGTGACGGAGCCCAACCAAGAGACGTATTTCTTCTAAATACGGTGGTAATGTTTAGACGTTACCCCCTTCCTGGCTTGGTTCATAGTCGGGATAACTTTGTTAGGGATCTCTCTTCTGGCTAGGATCAGCCGTTCAACTTCCATGCCGTCAAACGTAGCCGTGGTAAGTCCTGAATGACGAACGAGCCCTGTTGCAGAAGATCCTCGCGAAGAGGTAGAGGCCACGAATCTTCAAGGAGCATCTCCAGGCCCTTCTAGGCCAGTCCGGAGCAATGAGTATTGCTTGAACCTTTTCCCTTTTTATTCATTTTAGATTTCTTGGGATCAGAGGAAGTGGAGGAAACATGTACACCATCTGATAGACCTAGGGAGTCGTCAGAGCGTCTACCGCCACTGCCTGTGGGTCTCTTGACCTGGAAATATAATGCTTGAGCTTCTTGTTGAGACAAGAGGCCATCATGTCGATTTGTGGATATCCCCATTGACGTGTCAAGCACCTGAACACTTCCGTGTGAAGGCCCCACTCCCTCGGGTGCAGGTCGTGTCTGCTGAGGAAGTCTGCTTCCCAGTTGTCGACTACCGGAATGAAGACCGCTGACAATGCCACAGCGTTTTTTTCTGCCCAGAGGAGAATTCTTGGCACCTCTGACATTGCTGCTCTGCTTTTTGTTCCGCCCTGTCGGTTTATGTACGTCACTGCCGTCACATTGTCCGACTGGACCTGAATGGCCTGATCTTGAAGAAGATATGAGGCCTGCAGAAGGGCATTGTATATGGCCCTGAGTTCCAGAATGTTGATTGGAAGGATGACTTCCTGACTTGACCATCTTCCTTTAAACTGCACCCCCTGGGTGACTGCTCCCCAACCTCTGAGGCTTGCGTCCGTGGTTAACAGGATCCAGTTCTGGATTCCGAACCTCCGACCCTCGACGAGGTGAGAAATCTGTAGCCACCAGAGAGGAGAGATCCTGGCTTTTGGCGACAGACGGATCCTCTGGTGCATGTAAAGATGCGATCTGGATCATTTGTCCAACAGATCGAGCTGGAAGGGTCTTGCGTTAATCCTTCCGTATTGAAGCACCTCGTAAGAGGCCACCATTTTCCCCAGAAGGCGAATGCATAGATGCACCGATATCCGGTTTGGCTTCAGGACTTCCCGAACCATCGACTGGATTACCAGTGCCTTTTCCAACGGAAGGAACACTTTCTGCGACTCCATGTCCAGTATCATTCCCAGGAATAGGAGCCTCCGTGTTAGCTCTAGGTGAGATTTCGGAAGGTTCAGAATCCACCTGTGATCCTGGAGAAGTTTGGTTGAGAGACCAATGCTGTCCAGCAACCTCTCCCTGGACGGCTCCTTTATCAGAAGGTCGTCCAGGTATGAAATTATATTCACTCCCTGTTTGCGGAGTATAAACATCATCTCTGCCATCACTTTGGTGAATACCCTCGGTGCCGTGGAGAGACCAAATGGCAGGGCCTGGAACTGTTAGTGACAGTCCTGCAGTGCAAAACGTAGATATGCTTGATGAGGCGGCCAGATCGGAATGTGAAGTTACGCATCCTTGATATCCAGAGACACTAGGAATTCCCCTTCCTCCAGACCTGAGATCACCGCTCTCGGAGACTCTATCTTGAATTTGAACACTCGTAAGAACGGGTTCAATGACTTGAGGTTCAGAATCGGCCCTACCGAATCGCCCGGTTTCGGTACTACAAACAAGTTTGAATAGTACCCCTTGTTCTGCAGATGAGGTGGAACTGGAACAATGACGTGAGTCTGTACCAGTTTCTGGATGGCATGCTGTAAAGTTATACTTGCCTCTTGTGAAATTGGTAAGCCTGATTTAAAAAATCTGTGAGGTGGGAGCTCTTGGAACTCCAGTCTGTACCAGGACCTTACAGACATTCATCAAAAATTCATTGTAGACTCTATTTCTTTTATATTACGTCACAATTATTTTTTGTTCTTGGATTCACATTATCTTCAAATTTTGGGCACCGCCATGGGGACCAGGTTCGCGCCTAGCTACGCCAACCTTTACATGGGTCAATTTGAGGACCAACATGTGTGGGGCGGCGGGCATGGCGCGGCCCTGGTCCTCTATGGCAGGTACATTGATGATTTATTTATTATTTGGGATGGGGATGCACTTTCAGCACAAGCATTTGTTAACTCACTTAATCAAAATTCTTATAATTTAAAATTCACGTATCAGTATCACCCCAATTCTATCACTTTTTTGGATTTAAATTTAGAGGCACGTGATGGACAAATACACACTACTAATCATACCAAAGAGGTAGGATCAAATGCCTATCTCCACTTCTCCAGTGCACATTATCCACCCTGGAAAAAAAGTATACCTCTGAGTCAATTGATTCGTCTCAGAAGAAATTGCTCCGACCTAAAGCTGTTTGATTTACAAGCCAAACTGATGGTAGACTCCCTTGAACATCGGGGATATCCGTTACCTCTATTACAGAAAACATTAGGAGAAGTGAGAGAGATGAATAGAGACCTTTTACTATCTAAAGCAAAGAAGCCAAACAACGATCTTGAAAGAGATAAAGATTACCACTCGGCATTTATCACCACTTATAATGATTGTTGTCCCAAGATAAAATCCATAATTAGGAAAAATTACAGTATATTAAAACAAGACAATGTGCTAAGGGATATCCTTCCAGCTAAGCCCACATTTATATTCCGGAAGGGACAATCTTTAAAGAACTCCCTAGCTCCCAGCCATTTGAGATCTGAGAAGAGAAGTAATTCCAATAAAGATCCATGGCTCCAGCCAGTAACGGGCTTCTACAAATGTGGTGGCACAAGATGTACCACGTGTCAATATATAGAGAAAACACAGCACGTTAAAACTGATAAAGGGGAAAAACAATATAAAATTAGGAGTCATATTAATTGCAACTCGACATACGTTGTATATATCCTACAATGTGGTTGTGGCCTCCATTATGTAGGCCGCACCACCAGAAAACTCCGTATCAGATTTCTAGAGCACCGTAGGAACATTCTCAATCGAATATCCACACATAGCGTCTCCCAACATTTTAAGGTTTATCATAATGGAGATCCAAAAAGCCTCAAAATAATAGGGATAGAACAAATCCCCATAACAAAGAGGGGGGGGTGACCGTTTCAAAAAATTGTGCCAACAGGAGGTCTACTGGATGTTCAGAATGGGTTCCATCCATCCAGATGGCCTCAATGAGGCAGTAGAACTAAACATGATTATTTAATCCTAAGATTAACCATTATGTTCATATATCCGTCAATTTGTCATAAGGATTATCCCTTCCTTTTCTGTATAGGTGTTGTTATCTAGGACCTCCAATTTATTCAGTACATCAATTCTCTCTCTCCTTAATTTTATTCTATACATCATGTAGTCTCTGTCCTTTCTTTCAAATTATTAACAACTCAGTTAGTCATAGAAATAATTTATTTTTATTCTCTGATTAATTAGAATCCCTATGGAGGTAGCTAATAAAATAATTATCATATACTAAGCTAAGAAAACTCTGGTGCAGATATGTATAGGTTCCTGCTATATGGTACTTATTGACCCAATTAGATATAATCAGGTCTTTAGAATAATTGGCACTGAATTGTATATAAAATTAAATCAAAATAACTTGTCTTAAAAAAGACTAACTAATGAAAAACTTAACATTAATAATAATAAAAAAATAAAAAAATAAAAAAATATAAATATATAAATATTCTTTTTCATGGGTCTTATGATCTTGTATATGATCTAGATGTAAGATACATGTGGGCTTTTTAGAACAGCAGCCATTGAGCTACATAGGTATCTTAATTCAACATGATTGCTTAAGGTTATGGAAATAAATGTATACAAAGTTGGTAGCATAGCCAATTACAATAAGACTGGTGAAAGTCTATTCAGCCCGGTTTTCATGGAAACAAGATATAACATATAATTTGCAATTAATCTCAACTCATTTGCCTGTGTGCTGAGACCAGCCAGCAAAGTACAAACTCAATAGGGTCTCCATGGTTACCGGCTGAAAATTCATGTAAACATTCCATGGAAACAATGGTTTCTATGAATAGGAGGACGCGGCCGAAAACCGCGTCGTCATGACAATAGAGGGAGGAGGGTTTAAACTTCCAATCATGTGGGGACAACAATCCGCCCACTACAAGCCGCGTCTCTATGACGACGGCCCGGATACTCTCACTGGCTCCTTAATCCAATACGTTACTTCCGGTCGCGGTTGCCAAGGCAACGGTCCGGGAGTCGACGCCGCATTTTCGGAGCTCCCTCTTTAACAAATAAAATAAATTAACCAGGAATCTGAGTCCGATGCCACTAATGAGGTCATATTGCCACTTAGAAATTTACGGCCCGGGCACTTTCACTGGCTCCTTGATCTAATACGTCACTTCCGGTCGCGGTTGCCAGGGCAACGGTCCGGGAGCTGACGCTGCATCCTCGGAGCTCCCTTCTCAACAAATAAAATAAATTAATTAGGAATCTGAGACTGATGCCACTAATGAGGTTATATTGTTACTTGGAAATGTAAACAGTCTCTTCATCCAGTATATACTGTTTTTGGATAATACCTTATTCATCAGGTGACCTAGGTCACATGACTGACATTGATCACATGATTTGTAACTCAACCTATGAAATGGGCTCTTTCAGAGGTCTCCATGACTACAGAGCCATATACAAATCCTCTGATTGGACCAACGTATTCCATGTTAAAATCTTAAGGAAATGAAATGTTTATTTAAACAGTTAAAACAAAAGCTTTTCATAATTCATATATTGTTTTACATAAGTAGGTCTGTCTCCTATACATATACATAATTTTTTTTATTGTTTTAAAGATTAGAAAGAGAAATAATAGTGCCAAACAGGAAATGTGCATCCAGGTGCCAATTAAGCCACCATCTTGTCTAGGGTATATAAAGCCATAAACCCAGACATCAGAATACACCTTTGAAAAAGCTGCAGGGTTTATGCAGCGAAACGCGTCAGGTATTCACCCGTTGGAACAGGACATCTCTGAATTGGATCCGAACCAGCCCATTCTGCTGACCAGCAATCCGAAAGAGCCCGAGAGAAGCACCAGCTTATTCCCGCATTGCATGAGGTACTCTACACCTAAGAGACATTGCATTAATCCTCTAGCGGTATATGGAAGTCTTCTATGGACTCTCTTCAGCAATACTAAAAGGTACCCTCCATACCGGATCATAACTGGACACCATATTGATGGGCAAAATATGGAACGGATTCTAGAGAACAATTTCCACTAATCCTGTACCAGCATTCTGGGTAAATTCCAACCTTTGCATAATATTGGCAAATCTATTTTTTCTGCATATATTTGGCACATCATCCTGCACAGAATTCCTGCTTTTAAAGAATTCATGTTTTATAATAAATTTTTTAATTACCTATTGAGTGTTTATACTGTTCTTTCCTCTACATAGCGCAGCCTTCATTTTCCTTTTTGTGTTGTCTTCTTGGGAGTGACTCCCCTGTAATATTGGCTGCTGCTTAGCGAACCATCCCGTCTCACAGCGCCTGAATACCCTTGGGTATATTTTACCTTATTCTTGTACCAGGAACAGGCAATACAATTTTTTGTGACAGCCTAGAGACTGATACGTCCACTATCGGTGGATTTTCCCATTTTTTCCTATCATCCAGAGGAAAAGATAAAGATGAGAGCAACCTTTTAGGGATTTGACATTTCTTATCAGGATTAACCCATGGATCTTCAAACAGGGTATTCAATTCCTTTGACGCAGGAAAAGTGACTGAGGGCTTCTTTTTACATTAAAATAAGATTCCTCAGACTCCTCTGGCACCTTATCAGGAATTTGCATAACATCCCTGATAACCTCTATAAGAGCCTCTATTCCCTGTGACAGAGTAGCATCCCCCCCCCTCCAAATCCACCTCACCCTCCACCATGTCTGACCCGTCAGAGTCAGACTGCAGGATATGGGCCAGAGATCGTTTTTGTGGACAAATGGGAGGGGATTGAGACGCTGGTTTGGGGACTGAGTTTCTATTCGTAAACTCATCCACATCTCTTTCTCATTGTGGGATAGTTTCGTAGAAATATTGGAGATCATTCCCTTAATTTAATTAACCCACTCCAGTTCAGCCCCGCTATTCTGGGAAGGTGCACTGCCCTGAGTACCCAGTAGTGAGCCCCCTGGTGAAGAGGAACACTCCGCTGTACAAGAAACACACTCTTTGCCTGACATAATGTAAATGTGACAGCACACACAAACAGGAGAAGGTTAAGCACAATTAACCCACAAAGAGCCCTTCAGGGGGACACAGAGTTATTTGGAGCCAGCCCCCACCGCACCCTTATTGCTAAAGCCAGGCTTAGCCGGGTCGTAGACTAAGTACCTTGATAGGGGACTTAGTACACTAATAATCGCTCCCCCCCCCCCCCCCCCCTGCTATGACTCCCTGGTACCGCTGAGATAATCCGGAGTCTCTCCGGAGGAGCTGCGCGTCCCTGTCATTCAGCGTCTGTGTCCACTGCTTAGGGAAAATGGCGCTGATGAGCTGCTGGATCCACTAATAGTGAAGGCCCCGCCCCTTCAATGGCGCGCGGTCTTCCCACTTTACTTATACTGGCTGAGGAAATCTGGTGCTTAAAATGGAGAGAAAACCGTTTAAAGGCTGTTTTTGCCAGTGTGGGTACTGTGTACAGTGTGCTGAGACGCAGCTGTGTACTGTGTCTGGAGATGCATTCCGCCCCGGTTAGAAGCCGTGCGTCTCCGTACCTTCATGCCGCAGTAATGGCTGGTGCCCCGCTAACCGGGACGCCGGCTTAGTACTCACCACTCTTCATTCTTTTGGCTTTGTTAGGGGTGGCGGCGTGCTGCGGGAATGTACTCTCCCCGTGGTTGGGCTTGCATGTCCCTCAGGAGCTCAGTGTCTCAGGGGCTAAGTCCCGCGAAGCAAACAGGCTGGTGCCATCCAGCCCTGCCTGAAAATAACAAACATATAAAATAAATTCAGAAAACTCTTCAGGAGCTTCCATAAGCGTGACCGGCTCCTCAGGGCACATTTTCTAAACTGAGTCTGGTAGGAGGGGCATAGAGGGAGGAGCCAGCCCACACTATCAAATTCTTAAAGTGCCCATGGCTCCTAGTGGAACCGTCTATACACCATGGTACTAAATGGAACCCCAGTATCCTCTAGGACGTAAGAGAAAAGGGGCTTGGTGAGCTCATTAGTGTGTGTGTGTGTGTGTGTGTACAGTCTTTAACATCTTAAGGGGTGTAACATCTGACTTCTGTAGAACATATGTATGCTATATATTCCCAATACCTTCAATTGGGAATAACTGTGCTTTTAACAACCATGTATTGGAATAATAAACATCAACCTTCTTCCAAAGAAGCCTGCACCTGCTTGTGTTCTGTGACTGCCAGATAAGCGCCAAATATCTATACTTTCTATGGCTGCCCTAAGTTTGAGACATGTATCTACAAACTTGTCTCCTGCTTCCTACCTGTGCAGACTGGTCTACAGTTAGCGGCCAGCGGGGAATTAGCTGTGACCATCCAGGAGGTGCTACAGCTGCATGACCACTCATACCCAGAAGTAAGTAGTTCCAGGTACTGGTGTAGTCACTGTAGGCAGTGACTATGGGCCTAATTTAGACTTGATCGTAGATGTACAAGAAAATGCACATCTATAATAAATTACTTTGACATGCGAGGGGACGCCAAGCACAGGGCAAGTCCGCCCCGCATGCTGGATCCAGCTCCCCTCCGCAGACATGCGAGAGCATCGCTCGCCGAGTATGCTTTGGCATGCCTCGAATAGCCCTCTGCCTGCACCGCCTAGCTGCAAAGGCAGACGGCTGTCCGCCATATTAAGGGTCGCAGCGGCTGCATGTGACATCATGCAGCTGCCACGGCCTGCCCCGCAAACAGTCCGGACACGCCTGCGTTGTCCTGACTGTGCCCCTAAAATGGAGCATCGATGGCCAGTTCTCGGCCCCGTTCAGGCCTTAAACTGCATTCTCAAGAGAACGCAGTTTAGGACCTTGCACATGCGCGTACCGGAGTTTGCGCATTAGAAGATGTGCAGAAATCACTTCATAAAGGCTTTTGCACATCAGCGTCAGGGTCTGCATCGACCCCTAAACCTCTCACGAATCAGAAGGACGAGTGTGTAACAGCTGGTCACTGACGGTGAAAGGGAATGCCTGTATCCCACGAGTAACAGAGTGAATACCACTATATACCAGCAGGTGGAGTATCCAGTCACACTAATATTTCTAAGGAACTAGTTCAGTAATTGAGGAGTTGATTCCGATTTATTTGTTATGTTGCATTTTCATGAATAGTCAGTGCACATTGCGTAAGTTATATATTCACCTTTACCTTTACACTATCTCAAGTTCCTGTAATGTTTCCATATATTTTAAAAGGTTGCTTATAGATATCTCATGTACGCTCCTTGTGCCTTAGGTTGTGGGTACAGGTTAGTCTAAAATTGCTAGAGTTACGCCTTTGTTTCAGCGATGATCAGATTTGAATTTAACACCATAGTTGCGAGCAGGGGAAAATGCAATGGGGGTTAGTCAGGTTTGTTAGATAACCAAAAAGTTAGCAATTGAGCAAAACCACGTGCACTGCAGGTGGGGCAGATGTAACATGTGCAGAGAGAGTTAGATTTGAGTGGGGTGTGTTCAAACTGAAATCTAAATTGCAGTGTAGAAATTAAGCATCCAGTATTTACCCTGCACAGAAACAATATAACCCACCCAAATCTAACTCTCTCTGCACATGTTATATCTGCCCCAACTGCATTGCAACATGGTTCTGGTTAGCTAAGTTTTTTGGTTTGGTAACAAACATGAATAACCCCCATTGTCCGTAACTGGCTGATACTTGCACAGTCGATCATCGCACATTGGGGGTGATTCATATGTGTTTGACTGAGCATCACTGCTGCTTACTTGTCAGCAGCAGCAATGCTCAGATATGTTAATGCAGCAGGAGGCATCTGGTATACATGGCACTCCTTGCATGTATGTGTGATCAGTTAATACACCATTGGCTAACTGAGTGAACCCTGTGGTCATGCAGACCAGCTGACGCACCTCTGTCCCTGAGGCCAGGAAATATTCATCGGAAGACAGAGACCCTGGCCTTAGTACTTCCACAAAATGGAGCTAAGAAACAGTGGCTGTCACCGCCCCCTCCTCACCCCCTAACGTTTGCAGACTTGTCAGTCACTTGACGTCTGCAGGCTTACTGCACATGCGCAGTACTGGTCTGGTGCATGCGCAAAGTACCAAACATCAGTACTTTGCGCATTTGCCATTATTTTGTCAGGAACTAAATCAGGCCCATTGCCAGTTATTGAATTTACCCTTTTAAATAGAGCTTAGACAAAGATGGTCAAATCCTTAGGCTGTGTGGTGTGATTGGGTTAGTATTGACACTACGTAAGGGCAGAGATTCTATAATTGTTGAGACCTGATGTGTTTTAAATTACTTTAAAAACAATGCACCTTAAATATTTTGAAAGTGAATAAAAAAAAAAAATCAGTGCAAGATGAGGGATAAATCACCCTTGTTTCTTATGGGTCTCATTTTTTTCATTCTTTCCTTTTTACTATTCCTTACCCAGTCTTCAGAAATATTCTCCATAGTCAGACAGGTTTGGGAAGAGGAAACATAGGTTGCCCTACTCAGCATTTGCTCTAGCCAATTGATTATAGATGCTACAACAACTTATTAACTACCATGTTTATCTTGTATTAGTTTTTTTTTATACAACAGTTAGATTTTGGAACTATAGAGCTTTTAATCCAATTAATTATACCATTCACCAAGACATAAACATATTGGAGGGATATAGAATGATCATGTTATAGGTACTAATAAAATGTGTAATGAGAAAATAATTTCATTTAAGAAAACATTTAAATAGTGAAACCATTTCATAATTAGTTATCTTTATTCCTTGTTGCAATTGTCATGATTCAGGGTTAATTAAAATATGGGTGGTTGTTTTTTTCCAAACCTGAAAAGTTAAGAAAGTTCCAGCTTCTGTTTCCAATTTTTCTTACTCTGTAGTTCAGGATTTCTGCCCTTGAGTAACACATCTTACAACAGACCTTAATATTCTAGAAGCTTACTATTCTATCAGCAGCAGTAATTTGGAAAGCACGTAGCCTGCGTCCTTTCTTATGTAATAAATAAATCACTAATGTTTTCATGTATTATTTGACGGTAAACAGAAAAAAGTATTTTACTTTGGAAAAAAATAGGAGAAGCAGCTTGAAAGCCACACGTAATGTTAATTTGGCAGATTTGTTAAACGTTTCTTTGGTAATGAATTGAATGCTCCTTACCTAGAAAAAGAAAACACAAGAGAACGTGCCATCCCTAACTGCTTTTCCCAGAGAAGCCCAAGCAGATAATAAAGCTGTAGAAAATAGGATTAAGGTATTGAACAGGCAGGATTTAGTCTGATCTTTCAATAATGCCAAAGCCTGATTGAAGAGCGAATCAAGGGCCAAAAACCATGCAGCCAACACAAGACTTGACTCTGACAGCTAAATGTCCAACCTGTCACAGTTGAAAAGTACTGCTCTATTTTTCTTTTATGTTTTTCTACCTAATTTATAATTGTTTGTGTGAAGTTTATCCCTTTTCATGCCCCTTTTTTTTTTATCTAAAAAACAATAGCGAGGTTCCTCAGTAAATGTCTGGATGAAGTCATGTTTTTCCATTAGCGCATTGTTAGGTGCTTTTTAGTTTAGATTTTTTATATATATTTTTTTTGCTGTGTTTCATACATGAACAACTGTCTGTAAAATGCAAGTTTTTAGGTTCTTGTGTGAAACTGTTTTCGTTTGTTCAAGTTGGCAAAGATGTGTACAATACAATATCCTGAAATTGATGATGGTTTGCGTTTTGTTGAACAAGCTACAACATTTTTTTGGTGCAGATATGCCAGTAGGGATAATATTTCTTTCATATGTATTTTTTTTTAAATAAACATTTACCAGTTTATTTTGTTTTTATGAAATACAGGTTTGTTAAATATTATTTTAAAATATCACTATGGATACTCAGAATAAAAAATACAGATTTTCAGTCTGAAATCTTATTAACTGTTCTGTTTGTTTTTAAGTGATCTTCTCTACTAGTTGGAATATATGTGATACATCATCAGTCTTTTAACAATTCTTCTCTAAAAATCAGGTCAGTGATTGTAAATAATTTTTCTTTTTCCAGCAAAAAAATAATCTTTGCCTAAAGTGGACAAAACCATTGAGGAGGGCTGTTTTATTGTATTTTTTTGTTGGTAATTTTTTTTTTGTTTTTTTGTTTAGTCATTTTCTTACTTTATTAGATAACTTGAGACTTAATTTTTACTGTGAATGAGTAGGAGAAATTAACATCCTGCTTATTACAGTAATCAAGTGCAGATTAAGAAAAATTAGAAATCTATTGATTAAACAGTTTACAACGGGTCAGTGATTTACTTGTTCAATAACACAAATCCTCTAATTAGGCTGAATAAATCATACTTTGCATTTGTTTAGAAATGTAAATTCTAGAAAGGTGTCGTCACTTTTTTTTTTTAATTTAGCCCAGGATATGCATTTACTCCTCCCCGCTGGATAAAACCTGACTGGTATAAGGATCTGAAAATTATTTTCTTTTTTATACAAATTTGTGCTGTTTTTTTATTTTGTTTTGTTAGATTTCCGTAGTTTGATTTGTTAACAATCTAGCTTTATAGGGAATTGTGAATTTTAAAAAAAAAATGTTTTATTTAGTTACTGTAGATCTTTCTTAGAAAAACAACAGCAAAAAACAGGGAATATGTTATAGTGGGATGGACTTTACTTTTAACCTCTGATGTACAGAGAATAATTTATAAATAACTGTGTCTATGCTGTCACCTTTGTACACCGTTTCAGTATAAGACGACACTGGCTTTGATGAGCAAAGCACGGGTGCTGATACAGAGTGAGCATTGTGTATTTTTGCTTTGTGCATGCCAAGAATGCGAACACACACAAATGCACGATTGCAGAGTGGTTTGCATTATGGATGCAGCAAGCCTTTCAACCAAATATGCTGAATAATGGGACATTCTGACATAGGCAAAGCTCAGTAAAGTTGTGTTCACGTGAATATGATTAATTTAGACCATGTGACGAAGCGTGTCTTTTGCACCTGTCCTTAATCAAATGCAAATACACACTGATGATGATGATGATGATGGCTTGTCACAAACTAGGCCCATATGCTGCAGATGCAGAGGTGTATTGCTTTCTATGTATACAGTATGTGCAGAAATAGGCAACTTCTGCATGGTTTTCGTTTTCCAAGCGATTGGTACACATATTGCTACCAACTCTGTGTCATCCCCTTTGTCTTTTTCATAGCAAAGAGCCTGATTCAGGTTCCAATGCTTTTGCGGTGCATTTGCACTGATGTTTGGTACTTTGTGCATGCACGGGACCCATAGTGCGCATGTGCAGTATAGGTCTGCGATGTCGGTCACACTACAGCATCAGACTGTTAGTGATTAACAGTCTGATGCCATATGGTGGTGGGGAGGGAGTTGCGACAGTCTCCTTTTTTTAAACGGAGGTGTATCGCCGTCATTGTTTAGGAGGGACTGGACCAGGATTTCCTTCTGAGGACAGAGATTTGCTGGCTCATTTGTAGTAGATGCCACAGCCAGCTTGCGCAACCCTGATGGGTGACGTAGCTGACCGATGATATCGCATATTATAAGAGACTGTGTACTAAGATGCAGCTCAGATCAGTAATGCATGCAGGATTGGGGCGCCTCCTGCTGCATTACCATATTAGTGCGATCACTGCTGCTTCTATGTAAGCACAGCGAGAGCTCCTCCGTCCACGTCTGAATCAGGCCCAATTTATATCACAGTAGACATGCATATAATGTCCCAGTCTTACATCTCAGCTGCACCCTGGTAGTTGTGTGATTTTGCTGGAGGTCGGGTGTCACCATGTGCGCAACTAAGAAACCCCAGTCGTTGATCTTTCATCTTCTGATTGGTTTTCCATTTCATACACCCCTCCTCGGGTGTTTTGCACACGGAACTCCTCGGGCATTTTGCACAAGGCCCTACTCTGCCATTTTTAACACGCTGATTTCATAGCTGTTGGCACCGTTTATTGAATTTACAGATAACACCTCTAATTAGTTTTCAGCTTAATTTGTCTGTTAAACATTTTAAATTAATAATTAAAGATTTGCGATTTTCAACCCTTTTCAACTCTCAGCACACTGAACTAGATTTGGAATTTTCCAATGCACATCATCATAGGAAAGAAAACCGCACATTGGCCCCCTTGGGGGAAAAATAAAACACATTGGTACCCACGGGAACTAAATAAAACACATTGTCCAACACAGGAAACACAAACACATTGACCTCAACAGAAAAAAATAAAACACACAATTATTGCCCCAGACCTTCACAAAAAAGATAGAGGCGCTCCCAGTTCCTCCCTGTCCCTCAGCCACGGATGGCATCGGACCTATCAGTGGCTGCTGCAGCAGATTAGTGAGCACTGTGCTTACAGGGCAGTGTTGTAGCGAGTGGGTGCATGACCTATGATGTTACTCCGCCACCTCTCCATAGGTAATGTCCAGGACTGCGTCTCAGCCACTCGGAAGAGCTCAGTGCAACCTGGGACCAAAGTTAGAACCGGTGTTGCGGTCCGCGAGTTGGTCCTGTGTGCAGTAGTAAGCATGGCTCTGCTTCTTCGATTACACACCTGAGGACCACTAGTGTGCCGCAGCACAGTGGTTGAAAAACGTTGGTATACACTAATGTCAGATTTCATTGCATTTTTCCCCATTGTTTTTATATGTAAAAGTCCTTTGTTGAACTTTATTCTCCCCACAAGGCAGAAGTGGTGCTATTATTTGATTACATCACATATTGTTTTGACTAGAGCTTATAATGTTTTTGGATACATTAAACACTCAGGAAATGGTGTGTTCTTTTTTTCTTATTTTCTTCAGATTGAGTTTCGTGATACCCACCTGTTTAAATTCCTGTATCGGAAGTATGCTCTGTTTTACTATAGTGGACAGATGGGTGTGGATTTGGACACACTAGGGATGCCATATAATGCTCAGGGTCACTTACCAATACAGAAACTCTATAAACAAGAAAGGTGCATTGAATCAAACAATACAAAGATATTTTGTAATGAGTGCAGCAGTACTGGAATGGAAGCTACAGTACAACTACACCTGCCAAAATATGTTGAGACGTTTACAGTTATGTCGTACACATACTGTACGGCAATGTGACAAGTGCCTCAGTGATGTCTCTTGTTTTTAAGAGTGCCCCCAGAAATACAAGAGTTTCTATTTTTCTGCGACTGTATACAGTACATACTCAGGGGTGCACCTCCGCACGTTATACATTATACATTTATCTCATACAACTGCAAGATTCATTGTTGTATATACAGTGGACTACTTACACACATTAAAATATTTCTCCTATACATATTTCGCCTATACGTTTTTCTAGCCAGTGGCTAAGTGAATATTTGTTCTGCATTTTCTTTTTTTATATGTAGCTGAATTCTTGGCACCAGAGTGGCTCACAGATATATGTACGAGTATCTCACATTAAGAGTAACCGTTTTCCTTCTCGTCTCTGGGAAATAATTGATAACATAGTGCTTGCAGTTTTAATACGGCATGTTCCTGTGCCATTGGAAATGAGCATTTCTTGTCCCAGGAGCTACTGAGAGTGAAGCAAAGGAACATGTTCTTATCTGTACAATTTACAAATGATTGTATGAAAGGATATTGCTTTTCCTTTACTTTCTTTCCCCTTCCCCCATACAAACATGTATTTCTTGAGAACCACTTCTATATTTATCTTTATTTTTACATTACTTAACAATGATAACGCAATGCAATAAAGAGATTTAGGGCCTGATTCAGAGTTGGACGCAGTGGTAATTTATTTCTGCAGTTGAGCGATTATCGTCCGACTGAGCATGCGTTCAAGTTGCACTGCCCATGTGCCACAAAGGTCTTTCAATGGTGGTCACAGAGAAGATTTATTGATAAAGTGATTGACAGTCAGGCACCATTTGTGGATGGCAATGGGGTTGCGGAAACTCAAAAGTAGGCGTGCCACGGACATTTTCAGGGTATTTCTGCCTGCAACTGCATTCCCATGCGCAGTACAAAGTGCTCCGGCGTCTTGCTTCCAGCAGTCATGCTTTGCGATCAAAGGGCCACTCATGACTCCAATAATTGAATGATCTGCAACAGATGCCGCGTGTTTGAGCGCAGGCGCTGATATTTGCAAAGAGGCTGCACATAAGCATATTTTTGCACATTAACGGCGTACAATTTTTCAGCTGTGAATGGGTTAACCTACATCACTGAATCGGGGCGTTTACATTCATTCCTGCTCTGGGAGAGCTTACAGTCTATACTCCCTATCACACAGACACACACTAAGACGAGTTTTTTAAAAAGCCAATTAACCTGCCACAGTCTATAGTATAGAATAGTAACTAGCCAGTATAATGTATACATTGCCAGTATTTTATTGGTAATCCATCTATATTCACCACACAAGACGCACACTTGACATATCTTCATATCCTATAGAACATTGATTTACATCTCAGCAGCTATGTCAGTCATCTGTTTACATAAGGAATAAAGCAAACATCCAGTTCAGCCAGTGTTAGCTTAGCCAATAATGCGTACATCCCACTCTGCAAGTGCTACAAAATCCTGTGGTTGGCTTTGTGCAGGAAACAAATAGTAAAGTACCTCTTCACCAGATTGCAGGATCATGACAGGTTTTCCCTCTTCACCCCCCTAGTATTTACTGGCGGATTTACCCATTTAAGTGGAGTGTTCTTAAGGAGAATTCACTTTAAAGTTATGCACGGCAATGTAATACAATACTTAAAATGTTACCGTTGTTGCAGATCAGAGACTAGTCTCGGAAACCAGAACTTTGCCTGGCAGGGGTCAATGGCAAACTCTTGTACACACCATTATGAGACAATTCTGTGGTATCTGTTGCACTCCTGTTCGTCTGCAAAGAAAATACAGACAGAAAAATCCTTCTCTGTAAGAGGCTTGTCTGAAATATTGCCCATTTCTTTGTGTTTTGACAGGTTTTTTAAGCTAGTCCTGAGCTCAACAGACAGCTTAATTATAACAAAGAAAGAATATCCGAGCCTTAACTGTAAAGGCACAAAGATTTTTTTTTTTATTCTCCAAGCCAAGAGTACACGGTTTCCAACTTGTAACACCTACAACAACACATGTCACAAAAACAGGTCTAAATGATGAGACAAAACCTTTGCTGCAGTAATATTTACTGTCAAAAGCGGTTATCACTGTTTTAATGTTTGGATTTTTTTTTATTTTCTTGGGGGACAAAAAAAGTTATATTTATTTTATGTTGTTTTCTAGAATTGCTTATACAGTATATAGTTTTAGTATAGTGAAGTGTGAGTCAGCTGCTCCAGAGCCTAATGGTGATGTGCTGCACACCACTCAAACCAACATTTGGCATTGCGCATCTTGGTGGTCATTCCGAGTTGTTCGCTTGTTGCCGATTTTCGCTATACTGCGATTTGTTGCTAATTGCGCATGCGCATGGTACGCAGCGCGCATGCGCTTAGTTATTTATCACAAAACTTAGTAGATTTACACAAGCTCGAGCAACGTTTTTTCATCGCTCGAGTGATCGTAGTGTGGTTGACAGGAAGTGGGTGTTTCTGGGCGGAAACTGGACGTTTTCAGGGAGTGTGCTGAAAAACGCAGGCGTGCCAGGTAAAAACGCAGAAGTGGCTGGAGAAACGCAGGAGTGGCTGGCCAAACACAGGGCGTGTTTGTGACGTCAAAGCAGGAACTAAACGGACTGAGGTGATCGCAATCTAGGAGTAGGTCTGGAGCTACTCAGAAACTGCAAAGAATTGTTTAGTAGCAGATCTGCTAATCTTTCGTTCGCTATTCTGCTGATACACTCCCAGTAGGCGACGGCCTAGCGTGTGCAATGCTGCTAAAAGCAGCTAGCGAGCGAACAACTCGGAATGAGGGCCATTGATCTGGTGTTTGTGTGCAGCTACTTCAATCCATAAAGCTCCTGGTGAACAGTACCTGTGCTGTGAGTGTTGCATCCAAGGACAGACAATTTTTACATGTTTTAGCTCTGGGCGGCCCCCATGTGTGGCCTGTCACTACATGGAAGAGATGTCATTGCTCCTACACGTTTCCTCTTAACAGTGACCGCACTTGCAGTTGACCAGGATCTCTAGTAGGGCAGAAGTTTAACAAACCGTCCTGTAGGAAATGTTGCATCCTATGACTGCTGCTAATGTTTGACAATGGTGATTACATGGCTGAGTGCTACCTATTATGCTTCATATATGAACCTATAAGCAATGATTGTGGCTGTAATGGCCAAACACACTAATTAGAAAATGTAAAGGCTATATAGTTACTTTCTTTCTAGTACTGGCACTTTGCTCTCAGAACAGAATGGATTGTTTGGGCGGGATTCAAATGATATCTCGCGCCCAATCTCCTTTCTAAAGTGATCCCCATTATTGCGCATATTGCGCCCATAGTAATCAGGTTTAGCTGCATAATGGATTGGGTGACCTCGCTATCAAGGGGGTATCGAGCTGGAATGATTATACCACGCCCCGTCAACATAAACAGAACAGGTGTGGAACAGGGTGACAAGAATTGAATACCGCCCTTTGAGTCTTCTGTTGCTGTATCCCATTGATCTCAAGGTCTGATGTACTGTCTGTACAGAGATTCGCTTCTGCTTACCACTGTTGTAAGACATGGTTATATGAGTTATTGTTACTTTCCAGTCCCACAAAGCTGCCCACTCACTGGATGTTTTTGTTTTGTGCGTTATTCTCTGTAAACTCTGTGACTTTTTTGTTTGTAAAAATCCCAGGAGCTCAGCATTTTCTGAGAAACTCAAACCTCCCCATTTAAACCACCCCATCTGGCACCAACATTCCATGGTTAGTCACTTAGATCACATTTCTTCCCCATTCTGATGTTTGGTCTAAACAACAACTAAACCTCTTGGCCATGTCTGCATGCTTTTATACATCAAATTTTGGCTGATAAGATTTCTGCTTTAAAGAGCAGGTGTACCTGAAAAATGGGCAAATCAACTGGTAATATAGCTTTAGATTCAAAGCTCTCATGAGCAGGGCCCTCTTCTCTCATGTGATTTCCTTCCCTCACTTATACCATCATCTCCTCCCCACTACGAACAATGGCACCAAACCTTTGAGTTCAGTTGGCGCTGCTTATTTGGGTAATTGGACTGCTGATGCAGCAATGATTATAAACCCTGTAGTCCATGTTCTGCAATTATTGTACTAGAAGTCCTTATTTCTTGTTTTGTTCATACTGTTGCTGTTTATATACTTTGTAAGGCTCTGTGGACCCCTTGTGGCACTGTATAAATAAAGGATGGTAGTAATAGTAATAATAATAATAATCTTTCTTTTTGCATATAGGGGGTAATTCCAAGTTGATCGCAGCAGGAAAGTTTTTAGCAGTTGGGCAAAACCATGTGCACTGCAGGTGTGGCAGATATAACATTTGCAGAGAGAGTTAGATTTGGGTGGGTTATTTTGTTTCTGTGCAGGGTAAATACTGGCTGCTTTATTTTTACACTGCAAATTAGATTGCAGATTGAACACACCACACCCAAATCTAACTCTCTCTGCAGATGTTATATCTGCCTCCCCTGCAGTGCACATGGTTTTGCCCAATTGCTAACAGAATTCCTGCTGCGATCAACTTGGAATTACCCCCATAGTCTTTAGTTTCTCTGGTAAAGAAAATGAGCTTGTACATTTTGTTTATCTGTTTTATTTATAAAAAAAAAACAACAACTGGAAATTAGCTGTGCTTTATGGGGTAATTCAGACCTGATCGCTGCTGTACGTTTTTGCACAGCGGCGATCAGGTCTGAACTGCGCATGCGTATACGCTGGCGCATCGGACGACTGCACCTGGCATCGGTGCATAGCGGCGGGATGGTAAGAAAAAAGCATTTGCACAGGCCATCGCAAGGAGATTGACAGGAAGAGGCCATTTGTGGGTGTCAACTGACCGTTTTAAAGGAGTGTCCGGGAAAAACGCAGGTGGACTCAGGCGTTTGGAGGGAGGGTGTCTGATGTCTGCTCCGGCCCCGATCAGCAGTATTGTAAATCCTGGGCTGAGCAGAGACTGCACAAACTGATGTTTGTGCAGCTCTGCTATAAATGCGATCGCACACCTGCACAGAACATTTCCCCCCTTCCCTGTTATCGGCAACTACCTGATCGCAGGGCTGCAAAAGACACACCCTCGCGATCAGGTCTGAATTACCCCCTTAGTACGGGCCATACATCAGCAGGGCGAGTACCGAATATAATCTTCAGCGATCCGTCTGGGAATCCCCAAAATCTAGCATGTTAAAAATACCTGACTCACCAACCCCCATCATTTTTTAAGACGCAATTAGCAAAGTGAGGATTTCTAGCATGTTGGATTTCCCTGATCCCCCAACCCAGGCACCCCTGATCTCCCAAACCAAGGCCCATACCAGATGTATGGACCCTGTTATAGTCTGTACGACTCTAAAGATAAATGTATCACTCTCTTTATAAGGATTTCAAACCATGTCAAATAACAATAGCGTGGAATTCTTTAAAACATTTTTTTTAATCTGTTCGGCATAAGAAATGTATCATTTCATAAAAATCAGCGTTTATTCCATACTTGTCCCCTCTCACTTATTAATTTGAGTCTTTTGTTGCTGAGAGAAGGCATCTATGACTGTTATCTTTAACAGAACGTGCGGCATCCAGAAAATATTTTTTTTTCTAAACGAATACATCTATAATTGTTTAACCTAAAGTGTTAGTATTATGGGTCGCAGAGATTATTTTTGTAGTCTTGTTTAAAGTACACAGCTGGGAATTTCATAGAAATGTGATCCGTGCGGTCACCACAGATTATATGTGGCTGTAAATTGGAAAGTGACCATTTTTTCAGGCTATTTGATATTGTGTGGATACACATTTAATGTTCATTCACAATCACTCTGTGGATTGAGTGGTTAGAGAGTCTGACATCACTGATTTAGATGAGTGCTCCTTTTTCTTGAGTCTCGATACAGTGTGTCTGCTGTCATAATGGCTTGTTTGAGTCATATTGTTTTAATAGTTATTGTCATGTCAGAAATTTTAATGGAATAGACTTTTTCATAATATGAAATCTTATATACCTTTTCTATTTTTTATCATGGGATTCCTTAGTGCTGACATAACCACAGCTCTGCATAGCTTGCAATTCCATCCATACATTCTTGCTGAACATTATTACATCATACTTGCCTACCCTCCCGGAATGGGCGGAAGGCTCCCGAAAATCGGGTGGCACTCCCATCCCCCCGGAAAGGAGGGCACGTCTCCCGGAGCCTGCTCACGCCAGCCGTCCAACTCCTCCAGTCACCCGTGCACCCCCTGGAGCCTCCGCTAACCTATAGCAAGTTGGTGGGCCAATGACACGAATTGCGTCATTGTAGCCCCACCCCTCGCTCTACAAAGCCGGTAACTGGTCATTGTAGAGCGGGAGGCAGCACCGCGATGACGTGATTTCGCCTCCGTGACCCTGCTCCACCCATACACCTTGATGCTGCGCGTTATGTCACTTCCTGGTCCTGATCACAAAGAGAAAATATGCACAACCATCCCTGTTGTGCCGACCTGGCTGCACTCTCCCGGAGAGGGCAGCCAGCCAGAAAGTTGCCAAGTGAGTTACAGCTCTTCAGTCCCAAGTGGAGGTGTGACATGGTTGCAACATTACATCACCCATACGTCCATATGCACAGTTCTCTAGCATGTGCAGTGTGAAAATATGCTCAGCAAACAGGCATACATTCACCTCTGCATGAGCCTACATTCATACCTACTTATCTTTTGCTAGACTGCCGGTAGCATTGCAGTTCTAATCACAGTTCAGAGTCAAATATCTTAAATTGTTCTATGACAAACTGAATCAAAACTGCTACATTTATCTATGCCCCTGTGTAGTAGTAGTAGTGTGTGTGTGTGTGTGTGTGTGTGTGTGTGTGTGTGTGTGTGTGTGTGTGTGTGTGTGTGTTCTAAAATTATTAATTGCAATGATTGCCATAAAAGTAAATGTTGAATAAGAGTACCTTATAAGCTGTGTAGAGAAAGTGGTTCCTTTTTAAACTTTTCTTGGATAGTTACTTTTGTTTTTGTGGGGTTACATTGATCACCATTTTCTGTTTGTTTGCCCACTGACGAGGCCCCACAGATGCTTAATTTTTTTCTTTTCAGAACTCCATTCCCACACAAGTGGTGCAAACTCCTGTACTCGGCGCCACCTTTACGATTTCAACCTGAAAATCACAGTTTGAGAGAATTGCCACAAAGACCAGAGAATTCTTGGCATTCTTTTTGCATAAAGGGGTTAAATGTCTGAATTTGGGGGTCACTGTGTTATACAAATTGCTATCTAATTGTTTTTACAAGAACGCACGTGCGACAATAAATGAAATGGGGAAACAAGAAAAGGAAATGGACAGCTTGTTTTTTTTGTCCTTTCTCCCAAAAGTTTTGGCCAATTGTCATGTCCTCCGAGGGTGAGAGAGAGCATTGGTTTGTCATTAAATTGGTCCACAAGCAGAGAGGGGTTCAGTGCCATTTCTGTTTGTTTTCTTAAATAAAAGACCCAGTGGGGTCTCCCTTATACCATCCTGGCTTTATTTGATGAAGCTGGCTGTTTCCCATAGCCCAGCACATCCGTTTATTCACTGAACTTAACCTTACTGAAACCTGGACAACAAAACGTGACAGGGTCTGTTAGCAGAACTGATAAAGAAATTGTATCTTTTTTTATTGGCCCATTTAAAGTGTGTGTGGGCCAATTCAGTGAAAGGAGGCAAACCTCTATTATGAGTGCCAGTATAAAACATGTTTTGATTTGGTCAATTGCTTGTACACACTGACATTTTTTTCTAATCATATTATTATTATTTTTTAATAACTTCAGTCACCTATTTTTTTCATTCTTATTTTTTATTGGTTAGATATTTTTACCATATGGTTTTACTTGCATACTATTTTTTACCAAATGATTTTACATAGTAATATTTTTTACAATATCTTTACATTTTAATAATTATGCACAAATTCAAGGCTACCATTTTAAAACACCTACAAGCATTCTATAAGCAGCTTTTCTCTGACGTCCTAGTGGATGCTGGGACTCCGTCAGGACCATGGGGATTAGCGGCTCCGCAGGAGACAGGGCACAAAAATAAAAGCTTTAGGACTAGGTGGTGTGCACTGGCTCCTCCCCCTATGACCCTCCTCCAAGCCTCAGTTAGGTTTTTGTGCCCGTCCGAGCAGGGTGCAATCTAGGTGGCTCTCCTAAAGAGCTGCTTAGAAAAAGTTATTAGGTTTTTTATTTTCAGTGAGTCCTGCTGGCAACAGGCTCACTGCAACGAGGGACTTAGGGGAGAAGAAGTGAACTCACCTGCGTGCAGGATGGATTGGCTTCTTAGGCTACTGGACACCATTAGCTCCAGAGGGATCGAACACAGGCCCAGCCATGGAGTCCGGTCCCGGAGCCGCGCCGCCGACCCCCTTGCAGATGCCGAAAAGTGAAGAGGTCCAGAAACCGGCGGCAGAAGACTTTTCAGTCTTCATGAGGTAGCGCACAGCACTGCAGCTGTGCGCCATTGTTGTCAGCACACTTCACACCAGCGGTCACGGAGGGTGCAGGGCGCTGGGGGGGGCGCCCTGGGCAGCAATGATAATACCTTGTTCTGGCTAAAAATACATCACATATAGCCCCTGGGGCTATATGGATGTATTTAACCCCTGCCAGGTCTCACAAACACCGGGAGAAGAGCCCGCCTAAATAGGGGGCGGGGCCTATCTCCTCAGCACACAGCGCCATTTTCCTGCACAGCTCCGCTGCGAGGAAGGCTCCCAGGACTCTCCCCTGCACTGCACTACAGAAACAGGGTAAAAAAACAGAGAGGGGGGGCACTTTTTTGGCGATATTGATATATTAAGCTGCTATAAAGGAAACAACACTTCTGTAGGGTTGTTCCTATATATTTATAGCGCTTGGGTGTGTGCTGGCAAACTCTCCCTCTGTCTCCCCAAAGGGCTAGTGGGGTCCTGTCTTCGATAAGAGCATTCCCTGTGTGTCTGCTGTGTGTCGGTACGTGTGTGTCGACATGTATGAGGACGATGTTGGTGTGGAGGTGGAGCAATTGCCGGTAATGGTGATGTCACCCCCTAGGGAGTCGACACCGGAATGGATGGCTTTGTTTATGGAATTACGTGATAATGTCAGCACGCTGCAAAAATCAGTTGACGACATGAGACGGCCGGCAAACCAGTTAGTACCTGTCCAGGCGTCTCAGACACCGTCAGGGGCTGTAAAACGCCCTTTACCTCAGTCGGTCGACACAGACCCAGACACGGACACCGAATCTAGTGTCGACAGTGAAGAAACAAACGTATTTTCCAGTAGGGCCACACGTTATATGATCACGGCAATGAAGGAGGCTTTGCATATCTCTGATACTGCAAGTACCACAAAAAGGGGTATTATGTGGGGTCTGAAAAAACTACCTGTAGTTTTTCCTGAATCAGAGGAATTGAATGAAGTGTGTGATGAAGCGTGGGTTAACCCCGATAGAAAACTGCTAATTTCAAAGAAGTTATTGGCATTATATCCTTTCCCGCCAGAGGTTAGGGCGCGCTGGGAAACACCCCCTAGGGTGGATAAGGCACTCACACGCTTATCAAAACAAGTGGCGTTACCGTCTCCTGAAACGGCCGCCCTCAAGGATCCAGCTGATAGGAGGCTGGAAACTACCCTGAAAAGTATATACACTCATACTGGTGTTATACTGCGACCAGCCATCGCCTCAGCATGGATGTGCAGTGCTGGGGTGGTTTGGTCGGATTCCCTGACTGAAAATATTGATACCCTGGATAGGGACAGTATTTTATTGACTATAGAGCAATTAAAGGATGCTTTTCTTTATATGCGAGATGCTCAGAGGGATATTTGCACTCTGGCATCGAGAGTAAGTGCGATGTCCATATCTGCCAGAAGAAGTTTATGGACGCGACAGTGGTCAGGTGATGCGGATTCCAAACGGCATATGGAAGTATTGCCGTATAAAGGGGAGGAATTATTTGGGGTCGGTCTATCGGATTTGGTGGCCACGGCAACAGCCGGGAAATCCACCTTTTTTACCTCAGGTCCCCTCCCAACAGAAAAAGACACCGTCTTTTCAGCCGCAGTCCTTTCGTTCCTATAAGAACAAGCGGGCAAAAGGACAGTCATATCTGCCCCGAGGCAAAGGAAAGGGTAAGAGAGTGCACCAAGCAGCTCCCTCCCAGGAGCAGAAGCCCTCCCCGGCTTCTGCAAAGCCCTCAGCATGACGTTGGGGCTTTACAAGCGGACTCAGGGGCGGTGGGGGGTCGACTCAAGAATTTCAGCGCACAGTGGGCTCACTCACAGGTGGACCCCTGGATCCTGCAGGTAGTATCTCAGGGTTACAGGTTGGAATTCGAGAAGTCTCCCCCTCGCCGGTTCCTAAAGTCTGCTCTGCCAACGTCTCCCTCAGACAGGGCGACGGTATTGGAAGCCATTCACAAGCTGTATTCTCAGCAGGTGATAGTCAAGGTACCCCTCCTACAACAGGGAAAGGGGTATTATTCCACACTATTTGTGGTACCGAAGCCGGACGGCTCGGTAAGACCTATTCTAAATCTGAAATCTTTGAACCTGTACATACAAAAATTCAAGTTCAAGATGGAGTCACTCAGAGCAGTGATAGCGAATCTGGAAGAAGGGGACTTTATGGTGTCCCTGGACATCAAGGATGCTTACCTGCATGTCCCAATTTGCCCTTCACATCAAGGGTACCTCAGGTTCGTGGTGCAAAACTGTCATTATCAGTTTCAGACGCTGCCGTTTGGATTGTCCACGGCACCTCGGGTCTTTACCAAGGTAATGGCCGAAATGATGTTTCTTCTGCGAAGAAAAGGCGTATTAATTATCCCTTACTTGGACGATCTCCTGATAAGGGCAAGGTCCAGAGAACAGCTGGAGGACGTAGTAGCACTAACCCAAGTAGTGCTGCAACAGCACGGGTGGATTCTGAATTTTCCAAAATCTCAATTGACCCCGACGACACGTCTGCTGTTCCTGGGAATGATTCTGGACACGGTTCAGAAAAAGGTGTTTCTTCCGGAGGAGAAAGCCAGGGAGTTATCCGAACTTGTCAGGAACCTCCTAAAACCAGGAAAAGTGTCTGTGCATCAATGCAGAAGAGTCCTGGGAAAAATGGTGGCTTCTTACGAAGCGATTCCATTCGGCAGATTCCACGCACGAACTTTTCAGTGGGATCTGCTGGACAAATGGTCCGGATCGCATCTGCAGATGCATCAGCGGATAACTTTGTCTCCACGGACAAGGGTGTCTCTTCTGTGGTGGTTGCAGAGTGCTCATCTGTTAGAGGGCCGCAGATTCGGCATACAGGACTGGGTCCTGGTGACCACGGATGCCAGTCTGAGAGGCTGGGGAGCGGTCACACAGGGAAGAAACTTCCAGGGAGTGTGGTCAAGCCTGGAGATGTCTCTTCACATAAATATACTGGAGCTAAGAGCGATTTACAATGCTCTAAGCCTGGCAAAACCCCTGCTTCAGGGTCAGCCGGTGTTGATTCAGTCGGATAACATCACGGCAGTCGCCCACGTAAACAGACAGGGCGGCACAAGAAGCAGGAGGGCAATGGCAGAAGCTGCAAGGATTCTTCGCTGGGCGGAAGATCATGTGATAGCACTGTCAGCAGTGTTCATTCCGGGAGTGGACAACTGGGAAGCGGACTTCCTCAGCAGACACGATCTACACCCGGGAGAGTGGGGACTTCATCCAGAAGTCTTCCACATGATTGTGAACCGTTGGGAAAAACCAAAGGAGGATATGATGGCGTCCCGCCTCAACAAAAAACTGGACAGGTATTGCGCCAGGTCAAGAGACCCTCAGGCAATAGCTGTGGACGCTCTGGTAACACCGTGGGTGTTCCAGTCAGTGTATGTGTTTCCTCCTCTGCCTCTCATACCAAAAGTACTGAGAATTATACGGCAAAGGGGAGTAAGAACGATACTCGTGGCTCCGGATTGGCCAAGAAGAACTTGGTACCCGGAACTTCAGGAGATGCTCACGGAAGATCCGTGGCCTCTACCTCTAAGACGGGACCTGCTTCAGCAGGGACCGTGTCTATTCCAAGACTTACCGCGGCTGCGTTTGACGGCATGGCGGTTGAACGCCGAATTCTAAGGGAAAAAGGCATTCCGGAAGAGGTCATCCCTACCCTGGTAAAAGCCAGGAAGGAGGTGACTGCACAACATTATCACCGCATTTGGAGAAAATATGTTGCGTGGTGTGAGGCCAGGAAGGCCCCGACGGAGGAATTTCAACTGGGTCGATTCCTACATTTCCTGCAAACAGGATTGTCTATGGGCCTCAAATTAGGGTCCATTAGGTTCAAATTTCGGCCCTGTCGATTTTCTTCCAGAAAGAATTGGCTTCAGTTCCTGAAGTCCAGACTTTTGTAAAAGGAGTACTACATATACAGCCTCCTGGTTGTGCCCCCAGTGGCTCCGTGGGATCTTAATGTAGTTTTGTATTTTCTCAAATCCCATTGGTTTGAGCCACTCAAATCGGTGGATTTGAAATATCTTACATGGAAAGTAACCATGCTACTGGCCCTGGCTTCAGCCAGGAGAGTGTCAGAATTGGCGGCTTTATCGTATAAAAGCCCATATCTGATTTTCCATTCGGACAGGGCAGAACTGCGGACGCGTCCTCAGTTTCTGCCTAAGGTGGTTTCAGCGTTTCACCTGAACCAGCCTATTGTGGTGCCTGCGGCTACTAGCGATTTGGAGGATTCCAAGTTGCTGGACGTTGTCAGGGCATTGAAAATATATATTTCAAGGACGGCTGGAGTCAGAAAATCTGACTCGCTGTTTATACTGTATGCACCCAACAAGCTGGGTGCTCCTGCTTCTAAGCAGACGATTGCTCGTTGGATTTGTAGCACAATTCAACTTGCACATTCTGTGGCAGGCCTGCCACAGCCTAAATCTATCAAGGCCCATTCCACAAGGAAGGTGGGCTCATCTTGGGCGGCTGCCCGAGGGGTCTCGGCATTACAACTCTGCCGAGCAGCTACGTGGTCGCGGGAGAACACGTTTGTAAAATTCTACAAATTTGATACCCTGGCTAAAGAGGACCTGGAGTTCTCTCATTCGGTGCTGCAGAGTCATCCGCACTCTCCCGCCCGTTTGGGAGCTTTGGTATAATCCCCATGGTCCTGACGGAGTCCCAGCATCCACTAGGACGTCAGAGAAAATAAGATTTTACTTACCGATAAATCTATTTCTCGTAGTCCGTAGTGGATGCTGGGCGCCCATCCCAAGTGCGGATTGTCTGCAATACTTGTACATAGTTATTGTTACAAAAAAATTGGGTTGTTATTGTTGTGAGCCGTCTGTTCAGAGGCTCCTACGTTTGTCATACTGTTAACTGGGTTCAGATCACAGGTTGTACGGTGTGATTGGTGTGGCTGGTATGAGTCTTACCCGGGATTCAAAATCCTTCCTTATTGTGTACGCTCGTCCGGGCACAGTATCCTAACTGAGGCTTGGAGGAGGGTCATAGGGGGAGGAGCCAGTGCACACCACCTAGTCCTAAAGCTTTTATTTTTGTGCCCTGTCTCCTGCGGAGCCGCTAATCCCCATGGTCCTGACGGAGTCCCAGCATCCACTACGGACTACGAGAAATAGATTTATCGGTAAGTAAAATCTTATTATATACCACTACTGCATCCTGTTCATGCTTTTAAAAATAGAATTTGGTTTATAGCAACAATGGAAAAAATTCACCCATTATAATTGACATGGTTTATATGTACAGTAGCTCAGAGGACACAGCTAGAGTTCCTATTGCCATATAACTGATATGATAAACTTATCGAGGATGGGTTGGACACCTTTTTCTCCTTTGGGTGCCAAATGTTCAACATTACAAGTCAAAAAGTTCTGGAGTGCTACCACTATTTCAACATATACAAACATTTACAAAAGTAAGATGGATAGTAAAAATGTTAGCAGTGTCCGTTTATTTTCCTTTTTGAAGCTAGTTTGCTCAGGTTAGATTGATAATTTGTAGCCCAGAGACAAAAGAGAGACAGACTTTTGTACTGTTATTCAAGTGTGAGCAGGAATGACTGTGCTAGGCTTCACTCACCAGAGTCCTAGGCTTCACTTTATATGAGGCAGGCCATGCAAGCCTTGCTTGGATTCTTCAGCTTGGAGAGGGTCTAGCATGCCAAAAAGTTCTATTCTGTGAGAGGAGAGTGTGGCTAAGAGGGGAAGAGGAATGCATCTATTAGCAAACGGTCTGACCTCCTGGGTGCCCCCTCAAACATCCTCCAGTGGCAATAGAGCCAAGAGTTTCCAACACCTACCCTATGATATATTTTTATCAGATAGCCTCCATTCCTTTATTCTTGATCTCCTTTCCAGTTCCCATCACCCTACTCCATTTATCTACCTCTCTGTTTGCCTTACTTATGTTCAGGTATACCTTTCATCATATTCATGAATATGATTACAGTTTCCTTTATTTTGTACTATGTTTAGAAGTGCCCCCACCTTTATAATCCCAGTACATTGGACAAGATGAATAAGGTATATGTTGTAAATAGCTTTATAGAAGGACGGCTGTCACGTTACTCCCTGACCACCCTTATTAAACAAGTCTAGAGATGCAACTCCTCAGTTAGCATGCAATTTCGTATATGGTAAAGGTGCCCCAAATTACTACCTACTGCAACAAGTTCATAGATCTCTCCACAACCATCATGAGGTCCAGCATCCCTATTGCTGATATAAAAAAATTGATTCTCAAACTCCATGGTAGTGCAACCAATGATTTAATCCCCATTAATAGAAAATCGCCTACTTTGCCCTCAATGACAAAGTTATTTCCACAAATGGATTTCTACATGTCCGTGGATGACATGCCCTGTCAGCAGTGGACCGAACTCAAGAGATCACTTCCACCTGACTGAAATGACTAGATGTCAATGAGTCAGGAACATCTAACTCTGCTGCTCCCCAATTCTATCTCCATTGTCAGTGTTGTATTGTCACCCTTGTGAGAAATCTCTTGCATGCATGTTATAATAATGAGAGCCCTACCCTGTAGCTTTGGTACTTTTACTGCTCCTCTTCTGCCCTTCTCACACATGTCTCCCACCTATTGTCAGCTTTGTACACCATCAATATCATTAGCTGACCTCCCGCCACTTACCTTCCTCTGTCCGGTTGGCCCTGTCCCTGTTGTTTATTTATTTGTTCTTATTCAACAACAAAAAAAGTTGTAAACCCCTGACTGAACCTGTATTTACGACTCTTGTACATACCACACCTCATTGTTTATCTGGTATGCTAGGTAAAGAATACATTTAACAAACCTAAATAAAATTGAAAATTGTTTATTGGTAATTTTCCAAGGTGTATTCAGGTGTGGCTAATTGGGGAGTCAGTTGAATGCAAATGGATTTTGCTTTTAATGTCAGTGTCTGTCAATAGTGACTACTCACCTCTGTGCAGTAAAGTCTGTAATGCAGAGTGCCAGTTGTCCTTGAGGGTTATCGCCTTTCTGGGTAGAGGGTCTGGTGGTGGGGGAGGGGAAGGGGGTGGGGGGGGGGGGGCTACTAACCATGTACAGATTCCCAGTGTTTTCCATTTTTTTGTTTTGTTTTTACATTTTCTTAACGTCCTTCTGTTGTTTGTTTATTGCTCTTTTACATTGCTCCTCTATAGTAGTAACGTTCTGTTTACTGTAACTTATAGTGCTATTGCAATGCTGTTATATCTGTGGCTCTAAAGTGCAGAACAATTTGCTGTGAGTCTGTAAGTTAATGTCTTAAAGGTGATTGTTATTTTTATTTGTAATGAAAATATCACCTTTATGTACTAAGGGGGTAATTCAGAGTTGATCGCAGCAGCACATCTATTAGCAGTTGGGCAAAACCATGTGCACTGAGGGGAGGGGGGGGGGCAGATATAACATGTGCAGAGAGAGTTAGATTTGGGTGGGGTGTGTTCAACCTGTAATCTAAATTGCAGTGTAAAAATAAAGCGGACAGTATTTACCCTGCACAGAAACAAAACAACCCACCCAAATCTAACTCTCTCTGCAAATGTTATATCTGCCCCACCTGCAGTGCACATGGTTTTGCTCAACTGTTAACAACTTTGATGCTGCGATCAACTCTGAATTACCCCCTAAGTGTAACTCGCAAGGGCAGCAGTAGCACTAACCGCTGTCCCTTCAAGTTACGTTCCTCCTCTGTGGGAAATCCAACACTGTGCATGCACACAGCAATAAAGTCGGGAGCCGGACAGAGGCTGCTGGAGAGGGATCAAAAGATTCCTCTTGCAGTTATGCCTACATAGGCATCAAGTGGTTGATGCTAGAGAGGATGGTGTAAACCAGCAGGACCAAACTCTGAAAGGTTTGAAGGTTTGGTACATAGGGGTCAAATAATAGTTCCCATTGGTAATATTGGAGATTGCAATCTACAGCACCAATGAGCCACCTGCAAATATGTTATGGGCTAGATTTACTAAACGGAAATCATTATTAAATGCAAAACCAAGCCATGGAGAATCACTGGCTTCAAGCAATATGTGTATGTGGTACTTGTGTTGCCCTCTATTTCCCTTTATTCATCATTTCTATGGTTATCCTCTTATTGCAGTGAGCTTACACTTTTATATTTAAAATGCAGATAGCAGTTTGGTATCTCGCTATGGATAGCAGAATTGTTCTGAGGTTGTTGTAATTAGTTATGACAAATGATTGCCACAACCGCAGAATAATTAACTCTCCATCTAAATGTGCCCTGCAAACTCCCCAATGACTGTTTTTAAGGAATGAAACCCCCACCTACTCCAAACGGAGAAAACTAAATTCAATATTTTATTAACTCACTCATTTGTTAAAATGAGAAAAGGGCCCAGGATCATTGTCTACATGACAGAGATCAAAGGTTACATTTAGTAAGCATCAGATTGGTTGGGGTTTAAAACACATGCACATCGCTGGCTGCCATATGTGACCTCCAAACGGCTGTATTTACTGTTCAAATCCTTGGGGAGGGGGGTAAAGCCACAAAACCTCTGGGATTTAACTACATCTCTCTGACCAATCAGAAGGCTAGGAATCATAATACATCTATAATTGAGGAACTCAGTACAGTATAAAGTAATAATGAATTAGTGTAAAAAATAAAATAGAATTTTTCTATTTATTTTTTTATGACCGAGGCACCTTTATTACAGTATTTTGATGTCTTCACCATTTATGTAGACATAAAATAATTAATTTTCCCATTTGATTTAGTTTATATTTATTTCTTAATAAAATTCAACCTTAATTTTGTCCATTAATATTTTATTACAATGATATTGCTCCCATAAGAGAATTGTTAATGTTATTTGCCTCCTTGTTCAATACATAATTATTACCTTCATTATAAGCATGTTGTAATATCTCCCCTTCTGATTGGCAGAGAGCTGAAACAGCATCTTTACTGTCACAACCACCTCATATTTTAGGTGCCTGAGAAAACCGCCAAAATATGGATGCAATTGCAAATTGTGCCCCTGTTGTCTGTTAGACACCACTCAGGTTGGTGTAGTCATCTGATGCGTATAAACTGCTTCAGACCAATCCCCACATGTCTCCATCTATATGGTTTGCTAGCAGTACATAGATTAATAATATGATACAGTAAATGGTTGGAACTGATTTAAACTATATAACTGTTCAATTAATTGTACATAGAATCAATGAGGATCAATACATAGGAAACACAAGTCATGATAATTTGAATGCTGAGTAAGCTTACCTTATGATTTTGAGTTGCACTCTGAGATTCTAAACAAGAATTAGTAACTTTAACATGTGTTCAATTCTGCTTTTTTTTTTTTTTGCTTTCTGTCCGTGCAATATTTAATTGTTTTGTGTCTATGGAGACTTACAATAATGTTGAAAGAAACATATAGCTCCAGGGAAGGCTCTACCAGCTTTAGCACTCTACAATAGGTCCCCTGCTGGCTAATTAAGGAGAGCTGCTGAGACAGGTCTTCATGTGAGAACTGCTGGATGAACCTGCTGATGTGTGGGGGGATGGGTGTTACCACTGACCTACTGTAAAAGATCTGATTGTATTGAAATGAAGGATAAAATGAAGCATACTTTACACTATATTTATTACTATAGTTTCTTATCATATTAGAAAAGAACATATTGGAGCTGTTCGCCACAGGGGCCATATGTTCCATGGTAGTTATTGTTCTCATAAGTAATGCGCAGAATATGCACATGTGTAAATGTACCATTTTATTCAGTACCATGGACAAGGGATGGAGCCTAAATGACCCTTCAACAGCACTTCAAAATAATAATAATAATATTATTATTATCCTTTATTTATATGGTGCCACAAGGGATTCACAGTGCCCAATTATAGAGTACAGAAACAAGAAAACTCTGACTTACAGTTCAAAACAATATAAGACAAGTACAGGGACAGGTATGTAAAAATATCTGCGTCCGCACGCGACACTGAAATAAGTATCATGTTGGCAGAAAACTAAGGGAATTGGTGCCATAGAAGCGAGTATGGAATAGAAGATAGTTTAAGTAAGAGAAGGAAAAGCACATGACAGAAGAGGGCCCTGCTTGTGAGACCTTACATTCTAAAGGATGATTCATTAACTATTAAATTAGCACTTAACTTTGAACATATTATGATATTCCACATAAATGTTGGTTGATCAGGCCCTTAAAAATGTGTCATCTAACTCCATTTACTACAACTTTGCTTAAAAATTATATAAATGTCTTTACATAACATAATATCCTATTTTAGCCGACTTCAAAGACCTAGGAAAGCAGACACTGTTCTGATTTACATAAAGAGAAAGAATACAGGTGCACTATTCAACCATTACTAATTAGAATTGTAATACATTTTGCAATCAAATAGAGGTTTTTCGCACAATCTTGGCCAAAATTACGGGTTTACCCATCACATGACAGTAACCTCATAGTCTGGTAAGTCACTAACATTCCAAGGGTTCAGTTATAGGGTGTGGGACACCCTCAAAAACAGCCAAGCCAAAACCACTCCAAGGCATCACATTAGTGAGGAAAGTGAAGTGTTGTAGTTAGATAGATAAGAGCAGCTACTGCATGTGTAAGCAGTGTTACAGGGGTGAAATTTAGTTATATTCACTATAAATTACTATAGAATGAGTTCAAGGGACCTACTTACTAAAATCTGTGGAAAATCAATGGAAAGTAATATTCCTTATTGCACCATGTGGCAGTGATTTAGCTGACTTTTCAGATGCTGGGACACAGGCTCCCATCCTGATGAAGGCTAAATAATTAAGTGATCGCTTATGTAGTCACTTTAATTCTGGGTTTGGTCCCGGCTGAGCTAATGCACCTGCATGCCTATTGGGCTACACGTGTAAACACTGTAAAATATTAGAAAAATTGTAGCCTATAGGTTACAATAGCTAAATATAGCATTAGATAGTGAACTAAAGGTGCATACCCACTGGACGTTTTTGCCCAGTGTGTATGCAGAGCGATGATGTGAAAATCGCTGGCCGGAAAATTGCACAGTGCATACACAATGAGCGATTTTCACCCGGCCCAGCTATTTTCACAGGGGTGAACCACTTTCCACAGTAGGAGACTGTGGAAAGTTGTTCTTCACTCGGCCGGTAAAACAGGACGACGGATGGTGGCGGTCGACGATGCTGTTGGAGCACGCATCAGCGCTCACTGCTCATCACCCGGCCATACACACTAGGAGATTTTGAGCTCAAAGTAGCTCAAAACGCCAAAAGTGAGCTACTTTGAGCTCAAAACTGCCTAATGTGTATGCACCTTATGGGGGACATATACTAAGCAGTGATAAAAGTGGAGAAGTGAGCCAGTGTAGAAGTTGCCGATAGCAACCAATCGGCTGCTCTGTATACTTTTATAGTATGCAAATTATAAATGTTACGTCAATGCTGATTGGTTGACATGGGCAACTTATCCACTGTCTAATTTCTCCACTTTTATCACTGCTTAGAACATGTCCCCCTTTGCTCCAAGAAGCTTAGCTTATCTGTGCTTTGTGAATGGGGCTTTTTACACCATCCACATAGAAAGCCTTGGGGACTACTTTTGCAGTTAAAAGGGAAACCTCCTTTGTAAAATGGCCCCAATACTAAAAAAATAAAAAATGTGACATTTTCGGAAGATTAACCTCTTTTGTTAGTATGATAGAAAATGGTTTCTAAACAAATTGTCACATAGTACATGCAACATTTTGTAAATTGTATTAGTTTAGAAACGTGACAGAATATCCAAACTGCATATATGACCAAAACTATTGCAGTGGGATTAGTGCATCTTTTGTTTTTTATTCTTTTCTTGCCATTATACCTCTACAAAGCTGCATTTAAAATATTTCTGAAAATAAAACATGGTTTAGTTTAAGTTTGTAAGTATCTCGGGAATATGTTTGAGTTACACCTATGGCAGGCTGGAATAATGAAGGATGCAGGAAACAGTCCATCAATTTGAGTCATCAGGGTGTTTTAAGTGGGATCCGGTCTCTAGGTCGACAAGTCTTAGGTCAACACTGTCTAGGTCGACCACTATTGGTCGACAGTAAGTAGGTCGACATGGTTTCTAGGTCGACAGGAACTCTAGGTTGACATGACAAAAGGTCGACATGAGTCTTTAAAAAAAAAAATTCTTCTTTTTTTTTTTACTTTTTCATATTTTACGATCCACGTGGACTACAATTGGGAATGGTAACCTGTACCAAGCGCAGCGAGGCACCTTGGCCGAAGCCGCGAGCCATGCAAGGGGACACGGTGCACTAATTGGGGTTTCCGGTCAAAGAAAACGACATTAAAAAAATGTAAAAGACTCATGTCGACCTTGTTTCATGTCGACCTAGAACCCATGTTGACCTACTTACTGTCGACCAATAGTGGTCGACCTAAGTCTATTCTATCTAACATACCACACCCATTTTAAGTAGTCAGTGAAGATGACTAACCATTATCAATAGAAATGTCACCACAACAGTTAGTAATCAAAATTTAAATTTTTTTACTTAATGCATTGGCTGCTGATATTAGCCCAGTCCTGCCCTAAAGGAACACCCCTTACCCAGTAGCGGATCTTGCCACGGGTAAGCAGGACTTTTGACCGGGGCGCCGCCTTCCGGAGGGCGCTGGCGCCATCCGGAGGGCGCCGCACCATGGCAAGATCCGCCACTGCTGTGCCCTCCGCTGCCCGCTGTGTCCCCCGGCTCTGCTGCTGTGGTCCCGGCTGTGGTCCCCTACGCGTCTAGTTTCTCTTCGTAGAGAGGACCTTTTGCTGTGCGGTTCGCGATGACGTCATTGCGCACCGCTCAGCATTTAAGCAGCACTTCTACTGTACAGGGGGCGTAATTGGCCACGCCCCCTGTATTAAGCCACGCCCCCATTACCTCCCCGGGTCGCCGAGGGCCCTCGAACCGGCCCTGCCCTTACCACAAGTTGAGAAACTTTGCTGTAAACTGCAGAATGTTCTTGGTAATACCATGTGATCGGCAATAGCCAGTCAGAGCCCCGCATTGTGCAATTTCAGTTCACAATCTAGCACAAATAAGTGTAACATTGTATCATTAACAAATTCAAAAGAGCCTTAGAAGTTAGAAAAAATATATATGATAGAGTAGTGCGCTCCACTACTCATATATTCATGAAATGAGGGCTATTTCAAGAAGTTATTGTTTACACATTCTCTAGTTAATGGCAAAATTCGTTTGTCAAAAGATGGTGAGTTAGTTTTAAGTACCGTGGACCAAGTGACACTGAAATAATGTGATTGGCGCTTTCTTAAACCAGACACATACTGAGCTGATATTCTTTAAAAGAGCACGTTCATGTTTTGTTGTTCTGTCTGCAATGACAGATACTGAGGCCAAAAAAAAGAAACAGGTTCCCTTATTGCAGGATAAAGCGCTTCATGTTCTGTGCCTTTTTTACAGATCTGCCTCTCCCTTTGTCTCCTCCAATTCACCCTACACACACAGAGAGACACCCTAAGCTTTCTTTCACTGCAGGTTTCTTCATGCTTGTATCCCCAAGCTGTGTAATCTGGGTGGGCAGACCATAAAAAGCTGAGATCCCACCCTCCGTTAACGGCAAACCCTTGATTTGCTTTGAAGTACACAATGCAGCCGGATAATAACAAATTTAGCACTCAGGTGTTAAGAATAAAAGAGACTGCCATCTATTTTTATATACGCCACGGGTAACTGAAAAGAAGAACATTTTTGCCTTTATGAAATCTAGCTCAAACTCTGGAAAAGTTCATATTTATATGAATATATACACACACACATACATAGTTTGGTCTTTTTTGGAATGGAATATTATTTATCAATGTTGAATTTTTAATTTACAAAACAAATGTAATTAAAACATTGCGAGTGACATTGCACTGGCCTACAGATGTGTCCTTATACATCTACCCTCAATGTGCAATGTGACTAGGACACACTGGGAGACCGTGCTTATTAATTTGATATGCAACACTTGTATATTGTGTGTGACTGGGTCTGTATACAGAATATATATTGGAAAAGACTGTGAATTCTACATTGTAGCACTTTGTATACAGATTCAGAGACTCAGTTGCACACAGATATACAAGTGTGGCATATCAAATTAACCAGCACTCTCTACTGGTGCATCTTAGCATTGTTACTAAGACACATGTTTTGGCAAAAATGTATAAGGACACATCTGTATATCATAAAATCATGGCCATAACCAAGTGCAAGGCGGCAGGGGCGCTGTTGGCAGCACTTGTCACTTCTCTGTTTTAATTACTTTCACTTGCAGTTTCCCCCCTCCCTCCCTTTTTTTAAGCCCAGCATCTCCTGACTGCCCCTGTCTCCTTCCCTCACCCCTTGCATTGCTAATACCTATACAACATTCATGAACTCAAATTGAGATTTTTGTTATTCAGTCAGACTGTCCTTCATTACATTTCAAGATGCTAACCTGGGATTCGAATCCATTGCCTGTGGCATTGCAGTCAGACAATCTATTCATTGAGCTATCTGCCCTTGCACAGAAAGGTACATAGGGGTAATTCAGACACAGCGGGCGATCAGGTCCAAACTGCGAATGCGCATGTACCACAATTCCATGCGTGTTGCAAGGGTACAAAGCGGATCACAGCTCAGCGATGGGTTTGTGCGACGGATCCGTTCGCACGGGCGATCACAAGGAGATTGACAGGAAGAAGGCATTTGTGGGTGTCAACTGACCGTTTTCAGGGTGTGTTTGGAAAAACGCAGACATGTCCATGCGTTAGCAGGGAGTACATGATTTATTGAAAAAGTTAAAAACAGGTTTTGCAACCTAATTAAAATAGTAACTTAATAAAAAATGGCACAAAATACATGAACAAGCGTCTATGGCTCAGAATATTGTTCCTGAATGGATAAAAATATATATGTGGACACAAAGTACTAGTTGGGTCCGGTGCCTATTTGCGAGTCCCAGGGCCCTATTTGCGAGTCCCAGGCCCCTGTATGTATATATATGTGGACACAAAGTACTAGTTGGTGACAAGACCCAACTAGTACTTTGTGTCCACATATATATACATACAGGGGCCTGGGACTCGCAAATAGGGGCCTGGGACTCGCAAATAGGCAGCTACCCCCCCCCCCCCCCATAAAACCCAAAAACATTTTATATATATATACATAGGTAAGTGTGTGTTTATATATATCTATCACAGGCTGGCCGGATCTGTAGCAGCCTGGTCCCGTGTAACTCCGCCCTCTCCATTTCGTGTATCACCGCCCCTTCTTCATGACAGAGATCTGTCACAGGAGAGGGGAGAGTACGCTGTAAGCTTCTATTGAAAAGTCTCTGTCAAAATGGCTGCCGCCTCAGAGGAGACAGTTATTAAAGATACTAGAGAAGCCTCCTCTAGTATCTTTCCCCTCTGAGGTGGCAGCCATTTTTGGAGGGACGTTTACAATAGAAGCTTGTAGCGTCCTCTCCCCCTCCTTTGACAGTGCCAGAACTCGGTAATGAAAAGTGGGCGGAGCATCGCGGCGGGCGGCAGCATGAGCGGTCCTAGCCTGTTAGAGAGGCCGGGCCCGGGACATCTGTGCCCGCAGCACCCCACTGATGGTGGGCCTGTGTGTGTGTGTGTGTGTGTGTGTGTGTGTATGTGTATATATATATAGATGTATATGTGTGTGTGTATATATATATATATATATATATATATATATATGGAGGTCTTGATAAAAGGATTTTGTCCTGAAACGTGGACTATAGCTGCTGTGCTGTGTCAAGTTCTTTCAAAGAGTCTCTGAAAGTGCCGGCTTTTTCCGTTTTCACTATATATATATATATATATATATATATATATATATATATATATATATATATATATTATCCATTCAGGAACTGTATTCTGAGCCATAGATGCTTGTTCATGTTTTTTGTGCCATTTTTTATTACGTTACTATTTTAATTAGGTTGCAGAACCTGTTTTTTAACTGTTTCAATAAATCACGTGTGTTTCACTGATCATCTCATCTATGACCATTAATAGCGCTGAACCTTTTGTTGTTGTATTTGTATATTCTGTTGAGGTATGACCAACCTCCTAATTAGCTGCTGTGTTGAACCTTCTCTTCCAGCGCTGGAGTAAATCACCTTTGGGTAATTTTTTGTTTACATTAGCAGGGAGGGTTCCTGACGTTGGTTCCGGTCCCGGACAGGCTGATGTGATCGCAACGGCTGCGTAAGTCCTGGGCTGCGCAGAGACTGCACTAAATCTGTTTGTACAGCTCTGCTACACATGGGTTCGCACACTTGCATAGCTAAAATACGGAGGGTATTTTGTGGCGGAACTAGCGAGCGGTGGGCCCAGGTGCAACAAATGCTTTGGGCCCCCCCTTCTCATCCCATCCAAGTCCACCCCCTCACCCCCAACTCCAAATTAGGGATTCTTTGCATGCTCCCGTATAATTATATATATATATATATATTTATTATGTATAGATATTGATATATTATTTAAAAAAGGGATTGCTGGCCGCACAGGTGTGTGTGTGTGTGTGTGTGTGTGTGTGTGTGTGTGTGTGTATATACATATATACAATATTCAGCGGCACTCAGGGATGCAAAGTACAGTATGACATAACAGGGTAGAGATACACATACAGATGGGATCCGTTCAGGTTTAGGATGCGGATATGTCCTAGAATTAGAATGTGGAGAGGGGGGTGATAATTTGGATGCAATGGGGCACTGTGCTACAGAGGATCTGGTGAGGGTGACCTGCTCAGGGCCAGGGAAATGGATACCTAGCAACAGTGCCGTAGCTAGACATTTTAGCGCTGTGTGCAAGAAATGGCACCAGCACCCCCCCTGTGTGCAAGAAATGGCACCAGGCCCGTGGCTTCATGGGGATGGGGTGTGGCAACAAAATAATAGCAATTCATATTATGGTGCACAGTAGTCTCCATTATTCAAATTACGCTGCACAGTTGCGCCACTACAGCAGGTAGAGCCATTTTTACACATTACGGCATACAGCGTCCCATTTTTACACATTACAGCAGACAGTCCCCCTTTTTTTACACATTACGGCAGACAGTGTCCCCTTTTTACACATTATGGCAGACAGCGTCCCCTCTTTACACATTACAGCAGACGGTTCCCATTTTTAAACTTTTACGGCAGACAGCGTCCCCTTTCTACTAGAGATGAGCGGGTTCGGTTCTCAGAGAACCAAACCCTACCGGACTTCACGCTCCGAGCCCGGATCCGAGCCAGGCTCGAGTTTTCCCGCCTGACTCGGAAACCAGAACGAGGCAAAACGTCATCATCCCGCTGTCGGATTCTCACGGGATTTGGATTCCATATAAGGAGCCGCACGTCCCCGCCATTTTCACTCCGGCATTGGAGAGTGTACAGAGAGGATGTGTCCTCAGTTCTCTCAGTGTCCGTGTCTTGTGCTGCATCTGTCCAGTCACAGTGGTTGTGTCCTCTTGCTGCCGTATGTCCAGTGCTGCTGTATAGGGCGCTCTGTTGTGCTGCATCAGTTCAGTGGTGGTGTATAGTCCAGTCACAGTGGTGGTGTCCTCTGCTGCCATATGTCCAGTGCTGCTGTATAGGCTGCTGTGTTGTGCTGCATCAGTTCAGTGGTAGTGTCCTGTGCATCAGCCATCAGTCATTCCATTGACCAGTTACAGTGGTATACTTTGCTGCCATATGTCCAGTGCTGCTGTATAATAATAACAAGTCGATTACAGTGTTGCTGTGTTGTCCTGCATCAGACCAGTGGTAGTGTCCTCAGTAGAGATGTGCACTTGAAATTTTTCGGGTTTTGGGTTCGGTTCCGCGGCCGTGTTTTAGGTTCGACCGCGTTTTGGCAAAACCACACCGAATTTTTTTTGTCGGATTCGGGTGTGTTTTGGATTCGGGTGTTTTTTTTCAAAAAACACTAAAAAAACAGCTTAAATCATAGAATTTGGGGGTCATTTTGATCCCAAAGTATTATTAACCTCAAAAACCATAATTTCCACTCATTTTCAGTCTATTCTGAATACCTCACACCTCACAATATTATTTTTAGTCCTAAAATTTGCACCGAGGTCGCTGGATGACTAAGCTAAGCGACCCTAGTGGCCGACACAAACACCTGGCCCATCTAGGAGTGGCACTGCAGTGTCACGCAGGATGGCCCTTCCAAAAAACACTCCCCAAACAGCACATGACGCAAAGATAAAAAGAGGCGCAATGAGGTAGCTGTGTGAGTAAGATAAGCGACCCTAGTGGCCGACACAAACACCTGGCCCATCTAGGAGTGGCACTGCAGTGTCACGCAGGATGGCCCTTCCAAAAAACACTCCCCAAACAGCACATGACGCAAAGAAAAAAAGAGGCGCAATGAGGTAGCTGTGTGAGTAAGATAAGCGACCCTAGTGGCCGACACAAACACCTGGCCCATCTAGGAGTGGCACTGCAGTGTCACGCAGGATGGCCCTTCCAAAAAACACTCCCCAAACAGCACATGACGCAAAGAAGAAAAAAAGAGGCGCAATGAGGTAGCTGTGTGAGTAAGCTAAGCGACCCTAGTGGCCGACACAAACACCTGGCCCATCTAGGAGTGGCACTGCAGTGTCACACAGGATGGCCCTTCCAAAAAACACTCCCCAAACAGCACATGACGCAAAGAAAAAAAGAGGCGCAATGAGGTAGCTGTGTGAGTAAGATAAGCGACCCTAGTGGCCGACACAAACACCTGGCCCATCTAGGAGTGGCACTGCAGTGTCACGCAGGATGGCCCTTCCAAAAAACACTCCCCAAACAGCACATGACGCAAAGAAAAAAAGAGGCGCAATGAGGTAGCTGTGTGAGTAAGATAAGCGACCCTAGTGGCCGACACAAACACCTGGCCCATCTAGGAGTGGCACTGCAGTGTCACGCAGGATGGCCCTTCCAAAAAACACTCCCCAAACAGCACATGACGCAAAGAAAAAAAGAGGCGCAATGAGGTAGCTGTGTGAGTAAGATAAGCGACCCTAGTGGCCGACACAAACACCTGGCCCATCTAGGAGTGGCACTGCAGTGTCACGCAGGATGGCCCTTCCAAAAAACACTCCCCAAACAGCACATGACGCAAAGAAGAAAAAAAGAGGCGCAATGAGGTAGCTGTGTGAGTAAGCTAAGCGACCCTAGTGGCCGACACAAACACCTGGCCCATCTAGGAGTGGCACTGCAGTGTCACGCAGGATGGCCCTTCCAAAAAACACTCCCCAAACAGCACATGATGCAAAGAAAAAAAGAGGCGCAATGAGGTAGCTGTGTGAGTAAGATAAGCGACCCTAGTAGCCGACACAAACACCTGGCCCATCTAGGAGTGGCACTGCAGTGTCACGCAGGATGGCCCTTCCAAAAAACACTCCCCAAACAGCACATGACGCAAAGAAAAAAAGAGGCGCAATGAGGTAGCTGTGTGAGTAAGATAAGCGACCCTAGTGGCCGACACAAACACCTGGCCCATCTAGGAGTGGCACTGCAGTGTCACGCAGGATGGCCCTTCCAAAAAACACTCCCCAAACAGCACATGACGCAAAGAAGAAAAAAAGAGGCGCAATGAGGTAGCTGTGTGAGTAAGATAAGCGACCCTAGTGGCCGACACAAACACCTGGCCCATCTAGGAGTGGCACTGCAGTGTCACGCAGGATGGCCCTTCCAAAAAACACTCCCCAAACAGCACATGACGCAAAGAAAAAAAGAGGCGCAATGAGGTAGCTGTGTGAGTAAGATAAGCGACCCTAGTGGCCGACACAAACACCTGGCCCATCTAGGAGTGGCACTGCAGTGTCACGCAGGATGGCCCTTCCAAAAAACACTCCCCAAACAGCACATGACGCAAAGAAAAAAAGAGGCGCAATGAGGTAGCTGTGTGAGTAAGATAAGCGACCCTAGTGGCCGACACAAACACCTGGCCCATCTAGGAGTGGCACTGCAGTGTCACGCAGGATGGCCCTTCCAAAAAACACTCCCCAAACAGCACATGACGCAAAGAAGAAAAAAAGAGGCGCAATGAGGTAGCTGTGTGAGTAAGATAAGCGACCCTAGTGGCCGACACAAACACCTGGCCCATCTAGGAGTGGCACTGCAGTGTCACGCAGGATGGCCCTTCCAAAAAACACTCCCCAAACAGCACATGACGCAAAGAAAAAAAGAGGCGCAATGAGGTAGCTGTGTGAGTAAGATAAGCGACCCTAGTGGCCGACACAAACACCTGGCCCATCTAGGAGTGGCACTGCAGTGTCACGCAGGATGGCCCTTCCAAAAAACACTCCCCAAACAGCACATGACGCAAAGAAAAAAAGAGGCGCAATGAGGTAGCTGTGTGAGTAAGATAAGCGACCCTAGTGGCCGACACAAACACCTGGCCCATCTAGGAGTGGCACTGCAGTGTCACGCAGGATGGCCCTTCCAAAAAACACTCCCCAAACAGCAGATGACGCAAAGAAGAAAAAAAGAGGCGCAATGAGGTAGCTGTGTGAGTAAGCTAAGCGACCCTAGTGGCCGACACAAACACCTGGCCCATCTAGGAGTGGCACTGCAGTGTCACGCAGGATGGCCCTTCCAAAAAACACTCCCCAAACAGCACATGACGCAAATAAAAATGAAAGAAAAAAGAGGTGCAAGATGGAATTGTCCTTGGGCCCTCCCACCCACCCTTATGTTGTATAAACAGGACATGCACACTTTAACCAACCCATCATTTCAGTGACAGGGTCTGCCACACGACTGTGACTGAAATGACGGGTTGGTTTGGACCCCCACCGAAAAAGAAGCAATTAATCTCTCCTTGCACAAACTGGCTCTACAGAGGCAAGATGTCCACCTCATCATCATCCTCCGATATATCACCGTGTACATCCCGCTCCTCACAGATTATCAATTCGTCCCCACTGGAATCCACCATCTCAGCTCCCTCTGTACTTTGTGGAGGCAATTGCTGCTGGTCAATGTCTCCACGGAGGAATTGATTATAATTCATTTTAATGAACATCATCTTCTCCACATTTTCTGGAAGTAACCTCGTACGCCGATTGCTGACAAGGTGAGCGGCGGCACTAAACACTCTTTCGGAGTACACACTTGTGGGAGGGCAACTTAGGTAGAATAAAGCCAGTTTGTGCAAGGGCCTCCAAATTGCCTCTTTTTCCTGCCAGTATAAGTACGGACTGTCTGACGTGCCTACTTGGATGCGGTCACTCATATAATCCTCCACCATTCTTTCAATGGTGAGAGAATCATATGCAGTGACAGTAGACGACATGTCCGTAATCGTTGTCAGGTCCTTCAGTCCGGACCAGATGTCAGCATCAGCAGTCGCTCCAGACTGCCCTGCATCACCGCCAGCGGGTGGGCTCGGAATTCTGAGCTTTTTCCTCGCACCCCCAGTTGCGGGAGAATGTGAAGGAGGAGATGTTGACAGGTCGCGTTCCGCTTGACTTGACAATTTTGTCACCAGCAGGTCTTTGAACCCCAGCAGACTTGTGTCTGCCGGAAAGAGAGATCCAAGGTATGTTTTAAATCTAGGATCGAGCACGGTGGCCAAAATGTAGTGCTCTGATTTCAACAGATTGACCACCCGTGAATCCTTGTTAAGCGAATTAAGGGCTCCATCCACAAGTCCCACATGCCTAGCGGAATCGCTCCCTTTTAGCTCCTCCTTCAATGCCTCCAGCTTCTTCTGCAAAAGCCTGATGAGGGGAATGACCTGACTCAGGCTGGCAGTGTCTGAACTGACTTCACGTGTGGCAAGTTCAAAAGGTTGCAGAACCTTGCACAACGTTGAAATCATTCTCCACTGCGCTTGAGACAGGTACATTCCACCTCCTATATCGTGCTCAATTGTATAGGCTTGAATGGCCTTTTGCTGCTCCTCCAACCTCTGAAGCATATATAGGGTTGAATTCCACCTCGTTACCACTTCTTGCTTCAGATGATGGCAGGGCAGGTTCAGGCGTTTTTGGTGGTGCTCCAGTCTTCTGTACGTGGTGCCTGTACGCCGAAAGTGTCCCGCAATTCTTCTGGCCACCGACAGCATCTCTTGCACGCCCCTGTCGTTTTTTTAAAAATTCTGCACCACCAAATTCAAGGTATGTGCAAAACATGGGACGTGCTGGAATTTGCCCATATTTAATGCACACACAATATTGCTGGCGTTGTCCGATGCCACAAATCCACAGGAGAGTCCAATTGGGGTAAGCCATTCCGCGATGATCTTCCTCAGTTGCCGTAAGAGGTTTTCAGCTGTGTGCGTATTCTGGAAACCGGTGATACAAAGCGTAGCCTGCCTAGGAAAGAGTTGGCGTTTGCGAGATGCTGCTACTGGTGCCGCCGCTGCTGTTCTTGCGGCGGGAGTCCATACATCTACCCAGTGGGCTGTCACAGTCATATAGTCCTGACCCTGCCCTGCTCCACTTGTCCACATGTCCGTGGTTAAGTGGACATTGGGTACAACTGCATTTTTTAGGACACTGGTGAGTCTTTTTCTGACGTCCGTGTACATTCTCGGTATCGCCTGCCTAGAGAAGTGGAACCTAGATGGTATTTGGTAACGGGGGCACACTACCTCAAGAAATTGTCTAGTTTCCTGTGAACTAACGGCGGATACCGGACGCACGTCTAACACCAACATAGTTGTCAAGGCCTCAGTTATCCGCTTTGCAACAGGATGACTGCTGTGATATTTCATCTTCCTCGCAAAGGACTGTTGGACAGTCAATTGCTTGGTGGAAGTAGTAAAAGTGGGCTTACGACTTCCCCTCTGGGATGACCATCGACTCCCAGCAGCAACAACAGCAGCGCCAGCAGCAGTAGGCGTTACACGCAAGGATGCATCGGAGGAATCCCAGGCAGGAGAGGACTCGTCAGAATTGCCAGTGACATGGCCTGCAGGACTATTGGCATTCCTGGGGAAGGAGGAAATTGACACTGAGGGAGTTGGTGGGGTGGTTTGCGTGAGCTTGGTTACAAGAGGAAGGGATTTACTGGTCAGTGGACTGCTTCCGCTGTCGCCCAAAGTTTTTGAACTTGTCACTGACTTATTATGAATGCGCTGCAGGTGACGTATAAGGGAGGATGTTCAGAGGTGGTTAACGTCCTTACCCCTACTTATTACAGCTTGACAAAGGCAACACACGGCTTGACAAATGTTGTCCGCATTTCTGGTGAAATACTTCCACACCGAAGAGCTGATTTTTTTGGTATTTTCACCAGGCATGTCAACGGCCCTATTCCTCCCACGGACAACAGGTGTCTCCCCGGGTGCCTGACTTAAACAAACCACCTCACCATCAGAATCCTCCTTGTCAATTTCCTCCCCAGCGCCAGCAACACCCATATCCTCCTCATCCTGGTGTACTTCAACACTGACATCTTTAATCTGACTATCAGGAACTGGACTGCGGGTGCTCCTTCCAGCACTTGCAGGGGGCGTGCAAATGGTGGAAGGCGCATGCTCTTCACGTCCAGTGTTGGGAAGGTCAGGCATCGCAACCGACACAATTGGACTCTCCTTGTGGATTTGGGATTTCGAAGAACGCACAGTTCTTTGCGGTGCTTTTGCCAGCTTGAGTCTTTTCATTTTTCTAGCGAGAGGCTGAGTGCTTCCATCCTCATGTGAAGCTGAACCACTAGCCATGAACATAGGCCAGGGCCTCAGCCGTTCCTTGCCACTCCGTGTGGTAAATGGCATATTGGCAAGTTTACGCTTCTCCTCCGACAATTTTATTTTAGATTTTGGAGTCCTTTTTTTACTGATATTTGGTGTTTTGGATTTTACATGCTCTGTACTATGACATTGGGCATCGGCCTTGGCAGACGACGTTGCTGGCATTTCATCGTCTCGGCCATGACTAGTGGCAGCAGCTTCAGCACGAGGTGGAAGTGGATTTTGATCTTTCCCTAGTTTTGGAACCTCAACATTTTTGTTCTCCATATTTTAATAGGCACAACTAAAAGGCACCTCAGGTAAACAATGGAGATGGATGGATACTAGTATACTTATGGATGGACCAGCGACTGCCGACACAGAGGTAGCTACAGCCGTGGACTACCGTACTGTGTCTGCTGCTAATATAGACTGGATGATAATGAGATGAAATTAATATATATATATATATATATATATATATATAGTATCACTAGTACTGCAGCCGGACAGGTATATATATATATATATATATATATATATATATATATATTTATTATGTAATGACTGATGACGGACCTGCTGGACACTGTCAGCTCAGCAGCACCGCAGACTGCTACAGTAAGCTACTATAGTAGTATGTATCAAGAAGAAAGAAAAAAAAAACCACGGGTAGGTGGTATACAATTATGGATGGACCAGCGACTGCCGACACAGAGGTAGCTACAGCCGTGGACTACCGTACTGTGTCTGCTGCTAATATAGACTGGATGATAATGAGATGAAATTAATATATATATATATATATATAATATCACTAGTACTGCAGCCGGACAGGTATATATATTTATTATGTAATGACTGATGACGGACCTGCTGGACACTGTCAGCTCAGCAGCACCGCAGACTGCTACAGTAAGCTACTATAGTAGTATGCATCAAGAAGAAAGAAAAAAAAAAAAACACGGGTAGGTGGTATACAATTATGGATGGACCAGCGACTGCCGACACAGAGGTAGCTACAGCCGTGGACTACCGTACTGTGTCTGCTGCTAATATAGACTGGATGATAATGAGATGAAATTAATATATATATATATATATATAATATCACTAGTACTGCAGCCGGACAGGTATATATATTTATTATGTAATGACTGATGACGGACCTGCTGTACACTGTCAGCTCAGCAGCACCGCAGACTGCTACAGTAAGCTACTATAGTAGTATGTATCAAGAAGAAAGAAAGAAAAAAAAACACGGGTAGGTGGTATACAATTATGGATGGACCAGCGACTGCCGACACAGAGGTAGCTACAGCCGTGGACTACCGTACTGTGTCTGCTGCTAATATAGACTGGATGATAATGAGATGAAATTAATATATATATATATATATATATATATATATATAATATCACTAGTACTGCAGCCGGACAGGTATATATATTTATTATGTAATGACTGATGACGGACCTGCTGGACACTGTCAGCTCAGCAGCACCGCAGACTGCTACAGTAAGCTACTATAGTAGTATGTATCAAGAAGAAAGAAAAAAAAAAACCACGGGTAGGTGGTATACAATTATGGATGGACCAGCGACTGCCGACACAGAGGTAGCTACAGCCGTGGACTACCGTACTGTGTCTGCTGCTAATATAGACTGGATGATAATGAGATGAAATTAATATATATATATATATAATATCACTAGTACTGCAGCCGGACAGGTATATATATTTATTATGTAATGACTGATGACGGACCTGCTGGACACTGTCAGCTCAGCAGCACCGCAGACTGCTACAGTAAGCTACTATAGTAGTATGTATCAAGAAGAAAGAAAAAAAAAAACACGGGTAGGTGGTATACAATTATTAATATATTATATACAATTATATATATATATATTAAACTGGTGGTCAGGTCACTGGTCACACTGTCAGCAACTTGCAAGTAGTACTCCTAAGCAGACAATCACAATATATATACTGGTGGTCAGTGTGGTCACAATGGCAGTGTGGCACTCTGGCAGCAAAAGTGTGCACTGTACGTTAAAATATGTACTCCTGCTCTCAGACTCTAACTGCTCCCCACTGTCTCCCCCACAAGTCAGATATACAGTCACACTATCACTTCAGCAAGTAGTAGTACTCCTCCTAATGCTCCCCAAAATTACTAAAGTAAATACTGTGTCTCCCTCTACTCTAGTCTCACTCTCTTCTCTATAAACGGAGAGGACGCCAGCCACGTCCTCTCCCTATCAATCTCAATGCACGTGTGAAAATGGCGGCGACGCGCGGCTCCATATATAGAATCCGAGTCTCGCGATAGAATCCGAGCCTCGCGAGAATCCGACAGCGGGATGATGACGTTCGGGCGCGCTCGGGTTAACCGAGCAAGGCGGGAAGATCCGAGTCGCTCGGACCCGTGTAAAAAAACATGAAGTTCGGGCGGGTTCGGATTCCGAGGAACCGAACCCGCTCATCTCTAGTGTCCTGTGCATCAGCCATCAGTCATTCCAGTACCAGTCACAGTGAGTGAGTGCCGGTACCAGTCACATATGAGTCAATTTGACTCATTACATGCCGCTGGCTTTGGGCTCCTTCACAGCGGCGGGCCCCAGTGCAAGGCACCGCTTGCACTGGTGGTAGTTCCGCCACTGCTCCTGCTGTAGGAAGTGACTATCTGATCTCAGCAGTGCAAAAATCGTTTGCTAGTGATCAAGTCTGAAGTGGGTCCATAATTCTAAGCAAGAGAACTCTTTGAAGCTTACCTTGTACTTTGTGAAAAAATGATCAGTATTGCGACTGAGCAGATCTATGGGGATTGGATGTGTGGCTGCACACTACATAGATCTGCTCAATTGCAATGCTGATTCTTTTTTTACACAGTACCAGTAGCTTCATATAGTGCAGGATTAAATAGCTAATAAGTAGGGTGCTTGATTAGAATTCAACAGGTTATACTTTTTAATCCTGAGTATGGCAGTATATTGAAATGTGTTATTTGACAAAGTGTATTGTAATTGAGTAACAACGAGCTCAATGTGGTACAAAGAGGATATGTGTTCAAATCCATTTCCTTGCAGTGGTCTATAAATGTGTGTGTACCTGTATTAGAAAAAATATATATATATAATGTGAGAAAGGGCTTTTTCTGGGGTCAATCTTGTCATGCCCCTTCCCCTGAGGCATGTGCCTTATGTCGCTATTAGAAAAATGTTTGTGTGGGGGGGGGGGGGGATTCTTTCTGTGGCACAGGTCACCAAAAAGTATTGTTACGACTCTGCATAAAATAATTTGTTTGAATGGAATATCTGATTATTTAGCAATTTTGAAGAAATGTAGTTAATTGTATAGAACTGTCATGCAGGTTGCATAAGGTATTATTGATTCACTCACTCCCCGAGATTGCCTCTTGACTGTGTTGGTGCTCTGCAAACCATTTACTTTTACCCTTGGATTTTTTTTTTTTTTTAATGTTATATGTAAATATGTATACATGTAAACATATATAGCCACCTTTTCTGGATTTATATTATGCCTTTTATTATATGGTTATGTGAAATGTAGTAATTTACACCATATAAGAGTCAGCAATTTAAATAGCAAAAATACAGGATGAGTGTTTTGAATGGTTGTAAATATTTTTCTATCTACCGCCTTCATTACGCACTCCAGGTACCAATAAATAAATACCCTTGTGGGAAGTAGCACTCTTGTAAGATTGTAAGTTTTCGTTACACATCAGCACCAGGGATTTCTTAATTGTGATAAAGATAAATATGAGATGCAACGAAAAAGTTAATGGAGGAAAAATAAAATGCTGCATATAGATATATATATATATATATATATATATATATATATATATATATATATATATACACAGTACTTTGTGTGTTTACGCCCCATTTGTTTGGTAGAGCCATGTGCAGTGTGACAGCAGGATACCAGCCATGGATCTGTTTGACCTATTGGAAACAATTTAATGGACTATTTGGACATAGATATATACTGGAAAGACTACCTGGATCTAGGAGAGCTGATCACATTAAGAAGTATCAAGTTGATAATTGTGGAGGCACGGCCACTAGAGTGCACGTGGGTCGCCCACCTGTTGATTTGACGGGTGTTGTTTGGACATCTCCCAGAGAGATTGGTTTGTATCTCTATTGATGTTGTAGCATTTGGCTCTGTGAATTTTCTGGACCTTCACCGAATCTGCCTATCTTGGAGGGGACCCAGATGTAGGGTCGAGGCGTCGATTAGGGGCGAGTTGGTGCAGCGGATGATCCAACAATTAAACTATGTGATAATTTAAGAGATATTAATTTTTTGTCTGTTTCCTATTGTTGTGAGTGCCCCTTCCACCATGGTGGAAATCCAGTATTGTATTTGTGGCTGACTTCGTCAGTATCACTGGGTGCACCCAAATTTGTGTTTGTGTTTTGATGTGAGTGCGGATCTCCAATGATATATATATATATATATATATATATATATATATATATATATACACACACAGTACTTTGTGTGTTTACGCCCCATTTGTTGCTTTTTAGTAATACTAAATCACGATAATTTGTGCAAGGTTTGCTACTTTATAGTGATTTTTCATTTTATTGTGACAGAACAGGGAGCATGACCACCTCTGTTCATATAAAAAATGTTTATATATATATATATATATATATATATATATATATATACACGTTCTGGAAAAAGACAGCACTCAGAGCTATTGTAACTCATTGGCAAGGTGGTGGTGCAGGGTAAAAGACAATGCCGAGCCCCTGAGGAAAACCGATTCGGTTGAAACAGCCGTTGGGCCACGGCTACCAGATTGTGCTTCACGTGGATTTTCCTTGAAAAATAAAACTCTTTTCACGTATATCTAAACCGTGAGTGCTGGTAATTTCTTTTTCTAAATCACTGAAAAAGTGAGTGTTATATATATATATATATATATATATATTCCACTTAGTACAAAATCTGTGGTTTTGCTATACAACTTTATTCTTAGTTTCTCTTACATCCTAGAGGATGCTGGGGTCCACGTTAGTACCTTGGGGTATAGACGGGTCCTCTAGGAGCCATTGGCACTTTAAGAGTTTGAGAGTGTGGGTTGGCTCCTCCCTCTATGCCCCTCCTACCATACTCAGTTTAGAAAATGTGCCTGGAGGAGCCGGTCACAGCTAGGGGAGCTCTGCCGAGCTTATTTAGTAAAGTTTATTTTAGAGTAGTGTCCGCCCTGCGGGGTCTGAGACACTATCTCCGCTGATAGGACACTGAGCTCCTGAGGGTGCTGATCGTTAGCCGCTCCAGGCGACTGCTCACTCCCGCAGCATGCCGCCACCCCCTTACAGAGCCAGAAGACTTCGGTGGCGAGTGAGTCACTGGCCCCCCTGGCAAGCGGGGAGCCGGTGTGAAGAGGGCGGCAACAGGGTAAGGAGCGCAGTACTAACTGCGCTCTGGGGCTCAGCGTTAAATAGTGCGGCGCTGTGAGGGGCGCCCTGAGCCAGCGCCTATACCCTACACTGGTCAGCAAGCCTGTCAGGGTCCCCGGATGGCTGCCAGCAGAAATCCTCAGGCCAGTATAATATAATTTAGAGCGGGAAGCAGCGTCATGTTCGGGGGGCAGAGCTTCTCCTCAGAGCGGACCCAGCAGCGTTCAGCGCCATTTTCCTACCTGCAGTTCCTGTACAACAGACGCTGACAGGGAGAGCTGTCCCTCCAAGCAACTCCAGCTATCCTGTGCGGTACCAGGGGGTTGTAGAAGGGGAGGAAACACTGTGTAAAGTCTGTGTAGTCTGTTAAGGTACACAGACAGCGCTGGTAGTTTAATTAGTTCTACCTCAAAAAGCTCTGTGTGTGGGTTGACTCCAATCTCTGTCTCTCTCTGTGGCATACTTGGGGGGAAACTGTCTGACATTTCCGTGTGTGTGTGTGTGTTTGTTTAATATCTCGCATAGCCATGTCTAGGAACTCTGTGTCTTATGCTGCAGAAGATGTTTCCTCTCAGGAGGGATCCATTCCATGTACACAGGATTGTAATGTTTTGTCTCAGATCCCTATTGTTGAACCTGAGTGGTTAACTTCTATCAAAGGAATAATCTCTACTAGGTTAGCTAATACTGAGACTGAAACTCAGGTGTTGCAGAAGTCTATGGCAGTTTGGTCAGGCTCTGTCCATATTCCTGCAAAATCCCCTAGCATGTTCCCACAGAAACGTGCACTTGCCCAAATTATGCAAGATGACACGGATACCGATTCTGATACTGCAGGTGGTGATGGGGATGTGCTGAGGGGGGCGGCATCCCTTGCTAAGGAGGTGCAGCTCATGATTGAGGCCATTAGAGATGTGTTAAACATTAATGACACCACACCTGAGCAGGTGGAGGAGGCTTACTTCACTGACAATAAGAAAGCCTCGATAACCTTCCCTGTGTCTAAAGAATTAAATGCTATATTTGGAAAATCCTGGGAAAACCCGGAGAAAAAATTCCAGATCCCAAAAAGGGTTCTGGTTGCTTTTCCCTTCCCTGAGGAAGATAGGAAAAAATGGGAAAACCCACCCATTTATGACGCATCTGTCTCCAAACTGTCTAAAAAGGTGGTTTTACCTGTCCCTGGATCTACCGCATTAAAAGAACCGGCTGATCGTAAGATTGACACTACGCTCAAATCCATTTACACTGCTTCAGGAGTGGCGTTAAGGCCCACTATTGCCTGTGCGTGGATTTCTAAAGCAATAGTAAGGTGGTCAGGCACATTACTAGAGGATTTGGATACAATGGATAGAAGTGACATTGAATTGTTTTTACGTAACATACAGGATTCTGCGGGGTTCATGGTGGAGTCCATGAAGGACCTGGGTACACTGACTGCACGGATATCTTCCATGTCGGTCTCAGCCCGCAGGGGACTCTGGCTACGCAAATGGTCTGCAGACGCGAAATCCAGGAGAAGTTTGGAGAACCTACCCTACACAGGTCAGGCTCTTTTTGGGAAAGCGTTGGATGCGTGGATTTCCACGGCAACCGCTGGTAAGTCGTATTTCCTTCCATCTGCTACATCTTCTACGAAGAAACCATTTTCTTCAGTGGTGCCGCAGTCCTTTCGGACCGCTAAGGCAAAAAAGTCCAAGCTTCCTACCACTTTCTTTAGAGGTGGTCGGGCAAAATCCTAAAAGCATGCACTCGCAGGCTCCCAGGATCAGAGACCTGCTCCTGGTTCCTCAAAATACTCAGCATGATGGTGGACCTCAAAGCCTGGAGGATGGGCAGGTGGGTGCGAGACTCAGACGTTTCAGACACGTCTGGGTGTCGTCCGACCTGGATCACTGGGAACAGGATATTGTGTCCCAGGGGTACAGACTTCAAGAACTCCCGCCTCACCGATTCTTCAAATCTGGCTTGCCAGCTTTGCTGACAGACCGGGCTATCCTACAGGAAGCCTACCTAAAATTGGAAAAGTCACAGGTCATTGTCCCAGTTCCACCTCATATGCAAAACAAGGGTTATTATTCAAACCTTTTTGTGGTACCGAAACCGGATGGTTCGGTCAGACCAATTTTTAACTTTAAATCGTTCAAACTTTATCTGAGGGTGTTCAAATTCAAAATGTAGTCTCTCCACAGCACCGAGGGTGTTCCCCAAGGTGAGGGCAGAGATGATGGTTCTCCTCCGCAGACAGAGGGTGAACATAATCCCATATCTGGACGATCTGCTGATAAAGGCATCGTCCAGGGAGAATTTGTTGCAGTCCGTTGTTCTCACAACTCATCTGCTAAGGGAACACGGTTGGATCCTGAATCTTCCAAAATCACATTTGGAGCCGACCAGGAGGTTGTCTTTTCTGGGAATGATCCTCGACACAGAAGTGCAGAGGGTGTTTCTCCCGGAGTAGAAAGCGTTGGTGATACAAACAATGGTCCGGGATGTCCAGAATCCAGCCCGGGTTTCGGTTCATCAGTGCATTCACCTTCTAGGGAAGATGGTGGCCTCTTACGAGGCTCTACAGTATGGAAGATTTCATGCTCTGCCCTTCCAACTGGATCTCCTGGCCAAGTGGTCGGGATCTCATCTACACATGCACCAAAGAATATGTCTGTCGCCGACGGCCAGGATTTCACTCCTCTGGTGGCTGCATCTACCTCACCTTCTGGATGGCCGCAGGTTCGGGATTCAGGACTGGGTCATTCTAACCACGCATGCAAGTCTCTGGGGTTGGGGCGCAGGGGGAAACCTTCCAAGGATGGTGGTCAAGTCTGGAATCCAGCCTTCCAATAAACATTCTGGAACTATGAGCTGTCTGCAACGGTCTTTTCCAGGCGGCCCATCTTCTGCGAGATCGAGCCATTCAAGTGCAGTCAGACAATGTAACGACGGTGGCTTACATAAACCGACAGGGCAGAACGAAGAGCAGAGCTGCAATGTCAGAGGTAACAAGAATAATCCTCTGGGCAGAAAAACATGCGTTGGCGATGTCCGCAATCTTCATTCCGGGAGGGGGGGGGGGGGGGACTCAAATAGACATGATGGCCTCTCGTCTCAACAAGAAGCTTCGGCTGTATTGTTCCAGGTCGAAGGACCCACAAGCCGTGGCAGTGAACGCCCTTGTGACTCCGTGGGTGTTCCAGTCGGTGTACGTGTGGGGGGAACTCAAATAGACATGATGGCCTCTCGTCTCAACAAGAAGCTTCGGCGGTATTGTTCCAGGTCGAAGGACCCACAAGCCGTGGCAGTGAACGCCCTTGTGACTCCGTGGGTGTTCCAGTCGGTGTACGTGTTTCCTCCACTTCCAATCATTCCAAGAGTTCTAAAACTCATAAGGAGAACAAGAGTTCAGGAAATCCTCATTGCGCCGGACTGGCCAAGTAGGGCTTGGTACGCGGATCTTCTTGATCTACTTTTAGAAGAGCCGAGGCCTCTTCCTCTTCGGGAGGATCTACTGCAGCAGGGGCCATTCGCTTATCAAGACTTACCGCGGCTACGTTTGATGGCAAACACTTGAAAAATCTAACAGAATTACCATTGCTTCTTAACCCTCTCACAATCCTTTCATTTCTTACAGCCCAAATACATTTCTGCACCCACTTTATCTACGCTTTTCACTCATTCCATACTAAATCTACACCCATTGAGACTACACTGCTTTTCTCACCTGCATTTCTGCAATTCTTCTGCTCTGATTCCCTTACAGTCTCCACTCCTACTTCCACTTTCCCTCAACCTATTTACATACTTAACACTATGTCAAGGCTTTCTTATACTCCCCACATCACTCAGTGTCTACCTAATAATGTATCTTTATCCTTCCCCCCCTAGTCTCCTACACCTCCTCCTCTGTCTCCCCTCCATCCCTCTGTTTCCTACCCCCTCCTTTCCTGTTACCCCACTTTCATTTACCTCTGCCCCATGGTCCTGCTACCCCACAACTCAGCCCTGCTCCCTCTCTCCCTTCCCTGTCACCTCCCCATATCCCCATCCACATCACACTGACCTCCCTCCCTGCCCACCTCCTGCAGTTTCCCCTCCTAGCTCAGGCACCCGTACCATCACTACTCTCTCATCATCCCTGCCCTCAAAGTTAATCTCACCTCATCGCTACAGCAACCCTGATAATCTCATTCACATCTCTCCCAAAAACTCATACCCCCTATCCTGTGCCCTCTGGAATGCCAGATCTGTTTGTAACAAACTGGTCCCCACTCATGACCTTTTCATTTCCAACTCCCTACACCTACTAGCCATTACTGAAACTTGGATTACGCCCTCTGACACTACTTCTCCTGCTGCTCTCTCTGCTGGGGGCCTTACATTCTCACACACACCCCGACCTGGGGGTCGCCATGGGGGTGGTGTTGGGGTCCTTTTACCTTCTAGTTACTACTATCAACTCATACCACCAGAACCATCCCTTACATTCTCAACATTTGAGGTCCATGCCATACGCCTCTTCCAACCAGTCCATCTTAGAGTAGCTGTCATTTACCGCCCCCCTGGCACTGCTTCCAAATTCATCGACAACTTTGCTTCCTGGCTAACTCACTTCCTCTCTTCTGACATTCCCTCCATTATCCTAGGCGATTTCAACATCCCTATTGACATCCCCACACAATCCCCTGCCTCTAAACTCCTTAACCTCACCTCTTCACGTCTCTCCCAGTGGACCTCCTCACCCTCCCATATGAATGGGAGCTCACTGAATCTGGTCTTCACTCACCGCTGTGATATTTCTGATTTTTCCAACTCCCCATTTCCCCTCTCTGACCACCACCTGCTCTCCTTTAACCTATCTCTCTCGACTTCCCCATCTCTACCTCCTAAGGCTACCATCACTAAGCGTAACATTGAAGCTATTGACACCACACTCCTCTCCTCCCTGTTTGACTCACTTCTCTCTCCTATTTTCTCTCTCTCATGCCCTGAACAAGCCACTTCCACATACAATGCATCCCTTACTTCTGCTCTTGACTCTGTTGCTCCACCAACCACTATTCACCCTCGCAAATTAACACCTCAACCCTGGCACACCAAATGCACCAGATATCTGCAAAAATGCTCACGTACTACTGAGCGACACTGGAGGAAATCGCGCTCTAAGGCAGACTTCCTCCATTTCAAACTTATGCTCTCATCCTTCAGTGCTGCCCTTTCTCTTGCTAAACAGTCATACTTCAAGAACCTCATCTCCTCCCAGTCTTCCAACCCCCGGCGCCTCTTTGCCACTCTCAACTCACTCCTCTGCCCACCTCCACCTCGTCTCCCTTCCTCACTCTCTGCTCTTGACTTTGCCAATTACTTCACATCCAAAATTGACTCCATACGTCAGGACATCACATCACACCAGTCCATCAGTAACCAGGTTTCTCCCATCCCTTACCAACCCTCCCCATCCCTCGCACCTACTCTGACATCTTTCTCCCATGCATCTGGAGAGGAAGTCATGGCCCTCATTCGTTCCTGTCCCCTCACCACCTCCCCACTTGACCCTATCCCCTCCCGCCTCCTCCGCTACCTCTCTCCTTCTGCTTGTTCCCATCTTTCACACCTTCTCAATCTATCCCTCTCATCAGGCACTGTCCCCTCTGCCTTCAAGCATGCACTCATCTCTCCTATTCTTAAAAAACCTACACTTGATCCAAACACTCTCTCCAACTACCGACCCATCTCTCTCCTCCCTTTTGCCTCCAAACTCCTTGAGCGTATTGTCTACAACCGCCTTACTTCCTTTCTTTCCTCACACTCACTGCTTGACCCATTCCAGTCTGGCTTCCGTCCTCTCCACTCCACTGAAACTGCCCTTACAAAAGTATGCAATGACCTCCATGCTGCTAAATCTAAGGGACACTACTCTATACTTATTCTACTTGATCTCTCTGCTGCTTTTGACACTGTGGACCATCCTCTCCTACTGCAAATTCTTCACTCCATTGGTCTACGTGACACTGCCCTCTCTTGGCTGTCCTCCTACCTTTCTGACCGTTCTTTCTCTGTCTCCTCTCATGACTCCACCTCCCCCTCACTTCCACTAACTGTAGGGGTACCCCAAGGTTCTGTCCTTGGTCCTCTTCTCTTCTCTCTCTATACGTCCTCACTAGGTAAGCTCATTAGTTCTTTTGGTTTCCAATATCATCTCTACGCTGATGACACCCAAATCTATCTTTCCTCTCCAGACCTCTCCCCTGCTCTCCTCACTCGTATCTCCAACTGTCTCTCTGCTACCTCTTCCTGGATGTCCTAGCGCTTTCTTAAACTTAACATGTCTAAGACCGAGCTGATCATCTTCCCTCCCTCCCGCATAACCTCACCTCCTACAATCTCATTATCTATTGATGGCACTACTATCTCCTCTAGCCCCCAAGGTCGCTGTCTTGGAGTAATCCTTGATTCCTCCCTCTCCTTCAAACCACACATTCAGCACCTCTAACAAACCTGCCATTTTCATCTAAAAAATATTTCCAGGATCAGACCCTTTCTGACCCAGGATGCTACTAAGACTCTTATCCACTCACTGGTCATCTCCAGACTGGACTACTGTAATCTGCTCCTGACTGGCATTCCTGACAAATACCTCTCTCCACTCCAATCTATCCTCAATGCTGCTGCCCGGCTCATCTTCCTCACCAAACGCACTACGTCCACCTCTCCTCTCTTACTAGACCTTCATTGGCTCCCCTTCCCTTTCAGAATCCATTTCAAGCTTCTCACACTCGCTTACAAAGCCCTCACCCACTCCTCTCCCATCTACATCTCTGACCTTATCTCCCTTTACACTCCCACCCGTCCTCTTCGCTCTGCTAATGCACGCCGACTCTCCTGCCTACGGATTACTTCCTCCCACTCCTACCTCCAAGATTTTTCACGTGCTGCACCACTTCTTTGGAATTCCCTACCTCTCCCCCTCAGACTCTCCACCTCTCTACAAAACTTCAAACGGGCTCTCAAGACCCACTTCTTCACCAAACCCAGCCAAATCTCATCCTAACCCTCTGTTCTACGCTCTCTATGTACCCCAACTGTGTCACCCCTGTCTGTCTACCCCTCCCCTTTAGAATGTAAGCTCTCACGAGCAGGGCCCTCTTCCCTCATGTGCTTATCCTTTCTTACTTTAATAATCTTCAACTGCACCAATTCCATCAGTCTTCTGCCACCTGATACTTATTCCAGTGTCATCTGCTGATGTAACTATGTTTATTTACCCTGTACTTGTCCTATACTGTCATCAACTGTAAGTTGCTGTTTTCCTGTTTGATTATTTGTTTATGTACTCTGTAATTGGGCGCTGCGGAACCCTTGTGGCGCCATATAAATAAAGGATAATAATAATAATAATAATGGCATGGAGGTTGAACGCCAGATACTAGCTCGGAAGGACATTCCGAACAAAGTCATTCCTACCCTAATACAGGCTAGGAAAGGAGTAACGTTTAAGAGTCCAAGAAGTTTCCTACGGTGGAGTTTCAACTGGGACGGTTTCTCCTCTTCCTGCAAGCAGGTGTGGATATGGGCCTGCGTTTGGGATCCGTAAAGGTCCAGATTTCAACGCTATCCATTTTATTCCAGAAACAGTTGGCTTCCTTCCCTGAGGTTCAGACTTTTCTGAAAGGGTTTCTGCACATCCAGCCTCCCTTTGTGCAGCCTACTTCACCCTGGGATCTTAACGTGGTGTTGCAGTTCCTCCAATTTGATTGGTTCGAGCCTGTACCGGAGGCTGAGGTCAAATTTCTCATGTGGAAGGCTGTCACTTTGTTGGCCTTGGCTTCTGCTACACGTGTGTCGGAGTTGGGGGCTTTATCTTGTAAGAGCCCCTACTTGATCTTCCATGAGGATAGAGCTGAGCTCCGGACACGTCAGCAGTTCCTTCCGAAGGTTGTGTCGGCATTTCATATCAACCAACCTATTATGGTGCCAGTTGCTACTGACTCCTCAATTTCATCAAAGTCCTTGGATGTTGTAAGGGCTCTGAAAATTTATGTGAAGAGGACTGCTCATCACAGAAAATCGGACTCTGTTTGTCCTGTATGATCCCAAGAAACTTGGGTGTCCTGCTTCTAAGCAGACTATCTCTCGCTGAATCAGGTTCACTATCCAGCATGCGTATTCTATGGCAGGATTGTCGTGTCCTACGTCTGGTAAGGCCCACTTTACTCGGCTGCTGCCCACTTTACTGGGCTGCTGCCTGGGGTGTCTCGGCTTTACAGCTTTGCCGAGCGGCTTCTTGGTCTGGGTCGAACACGTTTGCAAAGTTCTACAAGTTCGATACTTTGGCCGCTGAGGACCTGATGTTTGGTCAATCAGATCTGCAGGAGCCTTCGCGCTCTCCCTCCCGTTCTGAGAGCTTTGGTACATCCCCATGGTACTAATGTGGACCCCAGCATCCTCTAGGACGTAAGAGAAAATAAGATTTTAATTACCTACCGGTAAATCCTTTTCTCGTAGTCCGTAGAGGATGCTGGGCGCCCACCCAGCGCTTCGTGATCCTGCAGTGGTTACTTAACTCAGTACTGCTTAGTTCTTGGTTAAGTACTGTTTTGTTACTTGGTTAAGTAATATTGTTCAGCCATTGCTGATGTTTCAAGCTGGTTAGCTTGGTTTGCCTTATGTGTGAGCTGGTGTGAATCTCGCCACTATCTGTGTAAAATCCTTCTCTCGAAGTTATCCGTCTCCTCAGGCACAGTTTCTAGACTGAGTCTGGTAGGAGGGGCATAGAGGGAGGAGCCAGCCCACACTCTCAAACTCTTAAAGTGTCAATGGCTACTAATGTGGACCCCAACATCCTCTATGGACTACGAGAAAAGGATTTACCGGTAGGTAATTAAAATCCTTTTTTTCAAAAGAAATAATTTATTCACTCATGTCTTTTGTTACCTCTCTGTGGTGGGGTAAATAGACAGCCACCGCTGTGCCCTGTTAGAGGGGTCTCCCCATGTTTTATGGAACTTGTGTCTTGCAAACCTACGAAGGGGTGCCCCCTGTTTTTTATCCAAGATGATTATTATTTTTAGTCTGTTGCAAGTAGGTTACCAATGCTTTTATTTATAGTGTTTGTTTGTTTTCTTTATTTCAATACCTACAATGATCACGTCTCTGAAATGTCAAGTTGGCACATAATCCAGCAGTAGGGCTGCCTTCTGAATGGATAATGCTGGCACTGTGTTACTCATACCACCTTCAGATTGCCTGCTGGCATGCCAGTACCCAGCAAGTGCCAAGCAATTCTCACTCCTCCCTCCCCCCCCCTCCACCCCACCATTCCTTTCATCTGCTATAATATAAAATAAACAAACAAACAAACTTACATTACTTGTCCAGATTAAAACAGACAAGAGCTTTTCTAGTGCTTTTGGCTACAGCACGGTATAGACTCATTAGTGAATGCTCAGTGTAAGAAGAAAAAAAAAGAGGGGACAAGCCTCGTACCCAAACAATACATTTGGTGATATGGAAAAGCTAAGCAGATGTCCTTTAAATGAATGGAATGGTACAATAACAGATCTGTGGAAGTAGCTCTTTTCTTCATTTGGGTAATATAGTATAGCACTTGAAAGTGTCTCGGGTGTTACTAAAAGCACACGGCCTCACAAGACAAGATCCCTTCTTGAAACAACCATTTGTTGTGTTACGGAGGCAGCAAATCAAGAGGGGTAAATGAACTATTAGCTGATCAGATTAAGGATGCCTCTTTCAGAAGAAAGGGTGTAATGGGGGCTTCTACCCATTCTTCTCCGATCCTACTTACACAAGTAATGCATTTTGGGGGTCACCTTTGCAAGTCTGCAGTGGAAAAATGTGTATCTTGCCACACAGAATATTAAAAAAAGAAAATGTAATCTACAAAATGCATTTACTGTTTTAGTAATCAGGTTTTTGTGCTTATAAAAAATAGATATTATAGATGTCACTAACATATTTGTACAGTATTCTGTATAACAGGTATCTGTATAATACAGCAGTATTAGTTTTGACAGGGATTTTCAATTTAATTTTAGTCTTAGTCGCTTCCTGAAATTGCATTTGGTTTAAAGTCACATTTTAGTCTTTTTCTTTGTTGTAGTCAAGATATTGGTCCTAATTCAGACCTGATTGCGCACAGCTGCCGATCAGGTCTGAACTGTGCATGCGCCGATGGCCATCTCAGCCTTGCGATGGCCTCTGCCCGATTGACAGGCAGAGGCGTTAGCTGGGCGGGAGGGGATAGGCCGGCGGAATTTGGCTGCCATTTTAGAGGCGCAGCCCGGGCAACGCAGGCGTGCCAGGGCCATGCGGGCCGCGGCAGCTGCGTGACTTCACACGCAGCCCCTGCGATTCAGACAGCGACAGGTAGCTCCCTGCAGGAGCTGCGCTGGTAGAGAGCTACTCTTCAGGTACAAAAGCATTGCCGCCGTGAAATACTTTTGTACCTGTGCAGGAGGGGGGGGGGGGGGTTGGGCCTGACATGCGGGGCGGAATAGCCCCCGCATGTCTGAGTAGCTGATCGTAGTCATGCTAAATTTTGCACGGCTACGATCGGGTCGGCATTAGGCCCATAGTCAGTGGATCTTAGTCTTCATTTTAGTCTAATTTTAGTAAATGTTTTAGTCATAACTGTCACAGTTTAATGATACTGTAATGGATTTCTCTAACATTCCCTTGAGATGTTTGTGTACGTATAAGTATGTATTTAATAAGCTAGGCTCAGTTGGCTGAGAATGTGTTACATACAGAGTCTGACTTACCTTAGTACTTCCATATATCTTATACAAATAAATGCCTTAAGTTTGGTAGAACAAACAAGTGCAATACACATCCTATTTCCTTCACAGCAGGTAATATTTTTCCATATTTTCTCTAACGTCCTAGTGGATGCTGGGGACTCCATAGAATTTGTCGACAGATAAGAACCACTTGGCCCATCTAGTCTGCCCCTTTTTTTTTTTTTAATCTCTAACCTTAATTGATCCTTATTTCTTTGTAAGGATATCCTTATGTCTATCCCATGCATGTTTAAATTGCTCTACTGTCTTAGCCTCTACCACCTCCGATGGGAGGCTATTCCACTTGTCCACTACCCTTTCTGTGAAGTAATTTTTCAGCAAATTTCCCCTGAACCTCCCCCCCTCCAGTCTCAGTGCATGTCCTCGTGTCCTATTGCTTCTCTTCATTTGGAGAATGTTTCCCTCCTGGACTTTGTTAAAACCCTTGATATATTTGAAAGTTTCTATCATGTCCCCCCTTTCCCTTCTCTGCTCCAAACTATACATATTGAGATTTCTTAGTCTTTCTGGGTATGTTTTGTGATGTAGGCCATGCACCATTTTAGTTGCCCTTCTTTGTACAGTTTCTAATGTATTAATATCCTTTTGAAGATATGGCCTCCAGAATTGAACACAGTATTCTAGATGAGGCCGTACCAATGACCTATACAGTGGCATTATTACTTCTTTCTTTCTGCTGCTGATTCCTCTCCCAATGCAGCCAAGCATCTGACTAGCCTTCCTCATTGCTTTGTTACATTGCTTACCTGCCTTTAAGTCATCTGAAATAGTGACTCCTAGATCCCTTTCCTCCTCAGTAGTTTCCAGTATAGTGCCATTAATACTATATTTAGCCTTTGGATTTTTGAGACCCAAGTGCATGATTTTGCATTTTTTGGCATTAAACTGTAATTGCCACACTCTTGACCATTCCTCTAGTCTACCTAGATCCTCAATCATTTGTTTTACCCCACCTGGTGTGTCTACCCTGTTGCATACCTTTGTGTCATCTGCAAAAAGGCATACTTTCCCTTTAATGCCATTTGCAATGTCACCAATAAAGATATTAAAAAGCACTGGTCCAAGTACAGATCTCTGGGGTACTCCACTGGTAACATTTCCTTCCTGTGAATGCACTCCATTTACCACAACTCTCTGTTTTCTATCCTTCAACCAAGATCTTATCCATTTAATAATCCTAATATCCAATCCCAAACTTTCAAGTTTATTTAGCAGTCTGCGATGTGGAACAGTGTCAAAAGCCTTACTAAAGTCTAGATAAGCTATATCCATGTCTCCACCTTTATCCATCACTTTAGTCACACAGTCAAAAAAGTCAATAAGATTTGTTTGACATGATCTCCCCCCAGTGAATCCATGCTGTTTGGGATCCTGTAAATTGCCGGATTTAAGATAATCTACAACTCTTTCTTTTAAGAGTGTTTCCATCAATTTCCCTCCGTAAGGACCATGGGGAATAGATGGGCTCCGCAGGAGACAGGGCACTTTAAGAAAGAATTTGGATACTGGTGTGCTCTGGCTCCTCCCTCTATGTCCCTCCTCCAGACCTCAGTTTGAATCTGTGCCCGGACGAGCTGGGTGCAACTTAGTGAGCTCTCCTGAGCTTGCTAAAAAGAAAGTATTTTGTTAGGTTTTTTTATTTTCAGAGAGATCTGCTGGCAACAGACTCTCTGCTACGTGGGACTGGGGAGAGAGAAGCAGCCCTACTCACTGAAGATAGGTCCTGCTTCTTAGGCTACTGGACACCATTAGCTCCAGAGGGATTGTACACAGGATCGCACCCTTGGTCGTCCGATCCCGGAGCCGCGCCGCCGTCCCCCTCGCAGAGCCGGAAGACAGAAGCCGGTGACAGAAGCAAGAAGACTTCGAAATCGGCGGCAGAAGACTCCAGTCTTCATATGAGGTAGCGCACAGCACTGCAGCTGTGCGCCATTGCTCCCACACTAAACCCACATACTCCGGTCACTGTAGGGTGCAGGGCGCAGGGGGGGGAGCCCTGGGCAGCAATTAGGAACCTCTTGGCAAAAAGTGAGCATATATACAGTTGGGCACTGTATATATGCATGAGCCCCCGCCATTATTTTACAGAGAAACGTGGGACAGAAGCCCGCCACTTAGCGGGCGGGGCTTCTTCCTCAGCACTCACCAGCGCCATGTTTTTTCTCCACAGCACCGCTGAGAGGAAGCTCCCCAGTCTCTCCCCTGCAGTTACACGGTAGAAGAGGGTAAAAAGAGAGGGGGGGGCACATAATTAGGCGCAAAAATCAATATAAACAGCAGCTACTGGGTTAACATTAAGTTACTGTGTTATTCCTGGGTTAATAGCGCTGGGGTGTATGCTGGCATACTCTCTCTCTGTCTCTCCAAAGGGCCTTATGGGGGAATTGTTTTCAGATGAGCATTCCCTGAGTGTGTGGTGTGTCGGTACGTGTGTGTCGACATGTCTGAGGTAAAAGGCTCCCCTAAGGAGGAGTTAGAGCAAATATGTGTGTGTGAGGGTGTCTCCGTCGACAACGCCGACACCTGTTGGATATGTGTAATTAAGTGCTAAGGTGAATTTATTGCACAAAAGATTAGAGAACAGACAGGAAATCTACCCATGTCTGTCCCTCTGTCGCAAAGACCTTCAGAGTCTCTCAATGCTCACTATCCAAAATAATAAACACTGATATCGACATGGAGGTTGACTCCAGTGTCGACTACGATAATGCAAAGTTACAGCCAAAATGGCAGAAAAGTATTCAATATATGATTATTGTAATAAAAGATGATTTGCATATCACTGATGACTCATCTGTCCCTGACACAAGGGTACACATGTTTAAGGGGAAGAAAGCTGAGGTAAATTTCCCTCCTCTCATGATGAAAAAGAGCGGGAATCTCCAGACAAGAGACTGCAGTTTCCCACAAAGAATTCTCAGGCAGTATCCTTTCCCCACTAGGGCCAGGATACGATGGGAATCTTCCCCTAGGGTGTCACGTTTGCCCAAAAGGTAGCCCTGTCGTAACAGCTATTCTCAGGGATCCTGCAGATAGCGTGCACATTCTGGTACACTACTCAGACCGGCGATTGTGTCGGCATGGGTTTATAGCGCTGTGGCAGCGTGGACAGGTACCTTATCAGCAGAGATTGAGACCCTAGTATGTATATATAGAGATATATATATATATATATATATATATATTAAAGATGCTGTCTTAAGATAGATATATATATATATATATATATATATAAAACATGCCCAAAGAGACATGAGTATACTGGGTCCTAGAGTCAAAGCTATGTCGATTTCTGCTTGACGTGTCCTGTAGAATATGCAATGGACAGATGATGCCGACTTAAGAGGCATATGTAAGGCTGAGGATTGTGTGGAGAAGGGTTCTCGGACCTGGTCTCCACAGCTATAGCTGGTAATTCTGATATTTTGCCTTATATTCCTGCACAGCCTAGGAAAGCACGACATTATCAAATGCAGCCTTTCGAACAAAGAAACAAGAAAGTCCGAGGTGCGTCCTTTCTTGCCAGAAGCTGCACAACACAGCTAGGTCCCAGGAACAGAAGTCCTCCCCGGCCTCTACAAATATCCACTGCATGTCGCTGGGGCTCCACAGGCGGAGCTAGGCCCGGTGGGGGCACGCCTGCGTAAGTTCAGCCACAAGTGGGTTCACTCCCTGTTAGATCACTGGGCAATAGATATTGTGTCTCAGGGATGCAAGCTGGACTTTGAGAAGATGCCCCCTCACCGACGGCCCTGCCGGCTTCCCCCCACGAGAGGGAAACAGTGTTAACTGCAATTCACAAATTGTATCTTCAGAAGGTGGTGGTCAAGGTTCCCCTCCTTCAACAAGGAAAGGGTTATTATTCGACCATGTTTGTGGTACCGAAACCGGACGGTTCGGTCAGACCCATATTGAATTTAAAATCCCTGAACATATACCTGAAAAGGTTCAAGTTCAAGATGGAATCGCTCAGAGTGGTCATCGCAAGCCTGGAAGGGGGGGATTTTATGGTGTCTCTGGACATAAAGGATGCTTACCTTCATGTCCCCATTTATCCACCTCATCAGGCGTACCTCAGATTTGTGGTACAGGATTGTCATTACCCATTCCAGACGTTGCCGTTTGGTCTCTCCACGGCACCAAGAATATTTATCAAGGTAATGGCGGAAATGATGGTGCTCCTGCGAAAGCAGGGGGTCACAATTATCCCATACTTGGACGATCTCCTCATAAAGGCGAGGTCCAGAGAGCAGTTGCTGATCAGCGTAGCACACTCTCGGGAAGTGTTACAACAGCACGGCTGGATTCTAAATATTCCAAAGTCGCAGCTGATTCCTACGACGCGTCTGCCCTTCCTGGGCATGATTCTGGACACAGACCAGAAGAAGGTTTTTCTCCCGACGGAGAAGGCGCAGGAACTCATGACACTGGTCAGAGACCTCTTAAAACCAAAACAGGTGTCGGAGCATCACTGCACGCGAGTTCTGGGAAAGATGGTGGCATCGTACGAGGCCATTCCCTTCGGCAGGTTCCATGCGAGGACCTTTCAATGGGATCTGTTGGACAAGTGGTCCGGATCACATCTACTGATGCATCGGCTGATCACCCTATCCCCCAGGGCCAGGGTGTCTCTTCTGTGGTGGCTGCAGAGTGCTCACCTTCTCGAGGGCCGCAGGTTCGGCATTCAGGACTGGGTCCTGGTGACCACGGATGCAAGCCTCCGAGGGTGGGGGGCAGTCACACAGGGAAGAAATTTCCAGGGTCTGTGGTCAAGTCAGGAGACTTGCCTTCACATCAATATCCTGGAACTAAGGGCCATATACAACGCCCTAAGTTAAGCGGAGACCCTGCTTCGCGACCAATCGGTGCTGATTCAGTCAGACAACATCACCGCAGTGGCTCATGTAAACCGCCAAGGCAGCACAAGGAGCAGGGTGGCGATGGCAGAAGCCACCGGAATTCTTCGCTGGGCGGAGAATCACGTAAGAGCACTGTCAGCAGTGTTCATTCCGGGAGTGGACAACTGGGAAGCAGACTTCCTCAGCAGGCACGACCTCCACCCGGTAGAGTGGGGACTTCATCAAGAAGTCTTCACGCAGATTGCAAGGCGGTGGGAACTGCCACAGGTGGACACGATGGCATCCCGCCTCAACAAAAAGCTACAGAGATATTGTGCCAGGTCAAGAGACCCTCAGGCGATAGCTGTAGACGCACTAGTGACACTGCTGAGAATCATAAGGAAAAGAGGAGTGAGAACAATACTCATTGTTCTGGATTGGCCAAGAAGGACTTGGTATCCGGATCTGCAAGAAATGCTCACAGAGGACCCATGGCCTCTGCCTCTAAGACAGGACTTGTTGCAAAGGCTAGGAAGGACGTGACGGCTAAACATTATCACCGTATATGGCGAAAATATGTTGCTTGGTGTGAGGCCAGGAATGCCCCTACGGAGGAATTCCAGCTGGACCGTTTCCTTCACTTCCTACAGTCGGGAGTGACTTTGGGCCTGAAATTGGGTTCCATTAAGGTCCAGATTTCGGCTCTATCCATTTTCTTTCAAAAAGGACTGGCTTCTCTTCCTGAAGTCCAGACGTTTGTAAAGGGAGTGCTGCATATTCAGCCCCCTTTTGTGACTCTAGTGGCACCTTGGGCTCTTAACGTGGTGTTGAGTTTCCTGAAGTCACACTGGTTTGAGCCACTCAAAACCGTGGAGTTCAAATTTCTCACGTGGAAGGTGGTCATGCTATTAGCCTTGGCTTCAGCTAGGCGTGTGTCAGAATTAGCGGCTTTGTCACATAAAAGCCCCTATCTGGTTTTCCATATGGACAGGGCAGAATTGCGGACCCGTCCACAATTTCTGCCAAAAGTGGTGTCATCCTTTCATATGAACGAACCTATTGTGGTGCCTGTGGCTACTCGTGACTTGGAGGATTCCGAGTTACTAGATGTGGTCAGGGCTTTGAAGGTTTATGTAGCCAGAACGGCTAGAGTCAGGAAAACTGAGTCGCTGTTTAGCCTGTATGCATCCAACAAGCTGGGTGCTCCTGCTTCAAAGCAAACTATTGCTCGCTGGATCTGTAACACGCTTCAGCAGGCTCATTCTGCGGCTGGATTGCCGTTTCCAAAATCAGTAAAAGCCCACTCCACAAGGAAGGTGGGCTCTTCTTGGGCGGCTGCTCGAGGGGTCTCGGCATTACAGTTTTGCCGAGCGGCTACTTGGTCAGGTTCAAACACTTTTGCAAAGTTCTACAAGTTTGATACCCTGGCTGATGAGGACCTTGTGTTTGCTCATTCGGTGCTGCAGAGTCATCTGCACTCTCCCGCCCGTTTGGGAGCTTTGGTATAATCCCCATGGTCCTTACGGAGTCCCCAGCATCCACTAGGACGTTAGAGAAAATAAGATTTTACTTACCGGTAAATCTATTTCTCGTAGTCCGTAGTGGATGCTGGGCGCCCGTCCCAAGTGCGGACTTCTTCTGCAATACTTGTATATAGTTATTGCTTAAATAAGGGTTATGTTTGGTTGCATCAGGGTTGATCTGATGCTCCGTTGTTGTTCATACTGTTAACTGGGTAAGTTTATCACAAGTTATACGGTGTGATTGGTGTGGCTGGGCTATGTTATTGTTGCATCAGGGTTGAACTGATGCTCTGTTGTTGTTCATACTGTTGACTGGGTAAGTTTATCACAAGTTATACGGTGTGATTGGTGTGGCTGGTATGAGTCTTGCCCTGGATTCCAAAATCCTTTCCTTGTACTGTCAGCTCTTCCGGGCACAGTTTCTCTAACTGAGGTCTGGAGGAGGGACATAGAGGGAGGAGCCAGAGCACACCAGTATCCAAATTCTTTCCTAAAGTGCCCTGTCTCCTGCGGAGCCCGTCTATTCCCCATGGTCCTTACGGAGTCCCTAGCATCCACTACCGACTACGAGAAATAGATTTACCGGTAAGTAAAATCTTATTTTTTCCAGTGTTAATTTCTACAAGGATTTTAAATTTTTTAGTCTGTTGCTTTTTTTTGCTTTGTTTTAGTCAGTGAATCTTCATGTTCATTTTAGTCCTGAAATAAACTGTCATCGACGAATACTTTTAGTCAGAATTCTCGTCAACAAAATTTACACTGCGGTACAGATTGTTTAAGGTGACAGGAGATGGGAGTAACATAAGTAATTCATTGTATGTCAGGGTGCCCATCTAAGGCTTTATGTACATTTATGACAGGTTTAACAAGTCCACTGTAGTACATGGCAACACCTTATCCCAAATAAAGGCATCTGTATGAGTTGTGGGACAAATGTTTACATATTTAAAGCAATATTAGGTCCACTCAGACTACAAATTGAATTCAATATTTTATCAAGAAAATTGGCAGTTTTCTAATGAATCAATTTCACTGCCACCAAAAATTGATGCTTCTATAAAAGCACATCCTTTATATAATGTTTATTTGTGTTTGGTCAGTACATTTTTAAAAAAAATCCTGAAACTGCTAATAACACAGTCAGAAGGATTATTATTATTTTTTATTTTTTACAGATTTCCAATTTATTTTAGAAATATACATGTTAAAGTTTTCATATTTAATATTCTGTTCATGAAGAAACAATGTTAATTGTTCATTTTTATTACTATAGGTTAGGCATTCCCATCTTCAGTCCTCGAGACACACTAACAGTCCAGGTTTTAATGATATCCAGGTGTCTTATTTAGGGCCTAATTCAGACCTGATCGCTAGGCTACGTTTTCGTAAAGCGCGCCATCAGGTCTAAAATGCATATGCACCACAATGCGCAGGCGCATCGCATGGGTACAAAGCGGATCGCCACTCTGCAATGGGTTTGTGCGAAGAATCCATTCGCACGGGCGTTCGCAAGGATAGACAGGAAGAGGGCATTTGTGAGTGGCAACTGACTGTTTTCTGGGAGTGGTTGGAGAAACGCAGGCGTGTCCATGCGTTTGCAGGGAGTGTTCCTGACGTCAATTCCGGTCCCGGACAGGCTGATGTGATCGCAGCGGCTGAGTAAGTCCTGGACTACTCAGAGACCGCACAAAATCTGTTTGTACAGCTCTGCTACACATGAGTTTGCACACTGGCAAAGTGAAAATACACTCCCCAAAGGCCGGCAATTATGCGAACGCTGGACTGCAAAAAAAACCCTAGTGAGCAAACAGGTCTGAATTAGGCCCTTAGTACCGTAGTTATTTTGATTTAACCATCTGTGCTGAAGCCTAGCTATCACTAAAGCCTGCACTGTTAGGGGAGTATCCTATTAGCAGTGGTAGTTTTCCACTGCTAATCACTTTGCGGGGGCTATCCAATTAGTCCCGATGCCGTGTATTCCTCCCCCCAATGCTGGCACTTATCGGGGATTATGCTTTTGGTGCCTCGTGTTAGTGCAGCTCCCAATCCCATGTGTTATCGGAGCTGCAGTAACACATGTGATCAGGAGCTTATCCCCGATCCCATGTGTTATTGAACGATCTCAGGTCCATTTTCGGGCCATAAAAGCGGCGTCTAACTTGATACAATTAGTCAAAAATCACAATATCAGGCTGAGTTTGTCGTCCAAAAATGGATCGCAAGTAATTGAGTGCCTGCTACTGGCAGTTGGTATGTTGCATATTGGTTTATAGGGGTTGGGTATGAAATGCCGGCAGTCTGGATGCCGGCGGTCACATGACCAACCACAGCATCCCGACTGTGAGAATCCTGGCACTGGACATGGGTAAGTATTTTACCCCTTCCTCTTCCCTATTATTCTTGACAGTTATTTATATAGCGCACACATATTCCGTAGCCCTTTACAGAGCATAATTGTCCATTCACACCAAACCCTGCCCCAGTGGAGCTTGCAATCTATATTTCCTACCACATGTACATGTACACACGTTCACACTAGGGTTCATTTTGTTAGGTTCCAATTAACCTACCAGTATATTTTTGGATTGTGGGAGGAAACCCACACAAGTACGGGGAGAATATACAAACTCCACACAGAGCCATGGTGGGAATTTAATCCATGACCTTAGTGCTATGAGGCAGTAATGCTAACCATTACACCATCCATACTGCCCGTACTAACCCTAATCCTCTGGTGGGTATTGGCTAGGGCTAACCATCCGGGGGTGTCAGCTACTGCTAACCCTCCTAGGGTGTCGGCTATGGTTAAACCCCCCTTTAGTACCTAACCCTAATTCCCTCTAGTGCCTAACTCTAACCCTCCCCCTCGAGCCCTGATCCTCACCCCGATACCTTCGGGGTGTCGGCTGTCTATGACCCGATGTTGGGATTCCAGCATCGGTCACATGACCGCCGGCATTCTGACCGGCAGGAGGCCGAACGCTTCCCGTTTATAGCATATCACAAGGAAGTACAAACTTTTTTATCACTTAGTTATTTTGGTAGCCTCCTTTTTACTGCTAAATATGATGGATCTTAAAAAAATGAGTCAATATTTTATGATATTTGTATGTTGAACAATAAAAATATCTGAAGTGATTGGCCAGCCCCACCCCCTCTCTGCTGTTATTCTCTCCGTAGTGGCACTGTGCTGACTCCCCTCTCCTTTGCTTCATCCACTGCACTCCGTCCCAGCTCCCATACTTACCCCAGCAGACGGTCGTCATTCCTAGATTTGTCCCACCTTCCTAACAGTCAGTGGCAAACGCCGGATTTCTAGACGGGGGTTTCCAAATGAAGTCTACAATCGCCCGCTCTGTGGAACATTAGCGCAAGTGTAGGAGTCTGGGGGAGCAGGAGCAGAACCTAGTAACGACACTGGACATTAATGTACACATTGGTCTTTTTATACACTGGATACTGAATGGAATATAATATTAATATTTAACACTATAGATGGTCTCTAACTATAGATGGTCTCTAGTATAGGCTGTATCAAATTTAAATAATATAAATAAGTGGTCAGGAAAAGGATAAACATGCCATGATAAATGAATATAAAAACATAATAGAACCAGTACTGCACTTTTTAAGCACACATTCTCCCACCTCACGGTAAGGCTCCTGTCTCTTCTTCCTAGTAGCTGCTCTCTGGTCCAGTGCACGGACTGTGGACTCTGATCCATACACACAGCAAACTTGGTAGAAAAAGCTGCTACCACTGGGCATGTGCAGCAGCTCTGCTCTGTCCCTTAAACTGCATAATGTGGCTGCAGCTCTTGTATTAAATACCATTGCTATTGTCATAATTTGAGGCACTTGCTAAGAGAAGGGGGGTTTCTGGGCAACCTGCATTTGCCTATGACAGTGGGAGCCATTGGTGCGCGCACCCTGGCTTCCAATGCACACACACTGAGGAAACTGGACAGACCTTCTAACATTATATATATATAGATAGATAGATAGATAGATATTTATAGAAACGCGACTGACAACAACTCTTAAATTATCTCATAGGAAGGCTTGCAAGTGTGCGGAGTTATTTTTTTCTTTTTGCTGTGATAATAGGGCAGTGTCTTATACTTAAATAGGAAATCATAAACAAATGATAACCATGTTCTACTGAGGATAAGATAAAGAAATACAGTGACAACCACCACAGACTAAATGTTTGTTTTGCAGTGGCCGTTTCTAAAACTAAAGGTTGTAGTGTCTGAGAGAGGCTGCTTGGGAAGTTCTTTCCACTGATAATGTGATGTTCACAATGTAAAGAAAGGTGTAGAAGTGCTATCTTCCAACAAAGCCTGCACCCTTATCTCCCCCAGCCATCCTGCACCTTATAGAGTGGCAGATGAAACATGATAGCAGATTAAAAGCCAAATTTGTCTTGTGGTTAACTTCAAAAGAAAGCCCTTACCATCATTCTTTGCTTTAGACATCTCCTGAAGGTAAGAGACCACCACAACGACAACAATGAGGCTGATCCTACAATAACATTTCTGTCATTCCTCACAAGAAACAAAAAATGTGTTCTTTACCTGTGATCGCCGCATATACGTGCACACTACATAGAGGTGAAGGAAGAGACCGGTATTCTTTACACGTGATAAAATCAATGGGACGAGAATACTCCCACAAGAATGACAATAAGGAAAGAAGTTATTTGAATATAAAGATATGGCAAAGATTAAAAGCAGACACTTGCTCTCAAACATGTCTAGACTTATTAACTGCAATATGTGTGTGTATATATATATATATATCAGCCACACCAGCATATTGTAGAGATCATCACCACATAACGTCCTTTTATTTTAGCAGTGCAAGGATGCGTGGGTAGTATAGTGCCACAGTGGTTAGCACTGCTAGCTTACATGGCTGGGGTCATGGGTCAGTACTGATCTAGGCCCTAGCTATGCAGATTTTGAATGTTCTTCCTGTGTTTGTTTGTAATATTAATAATGGTGCTCAACACACATAATCTTGCCACATTGTAAGATCCCTACTAATATTCATAAGGTGTTACTACCTTGTCAACATTCCAATTAATTGTTCTATCCATCGCTCTGTATGTATGTGTACGTCAGAACAGGTGGTGCAGTTGTTAGCATCCACTATCTGTGTGTAGTTGGTATGTTCTCCTTGTGTTTGCATGGGTGTCCCCCAGGAGCTCCGATTTTCTTCTACAATACAATAATATATTGGTATGAGGGCTTAAAGTGGTCCTGGTGAGGTGGTGGAACTCATGGAGGAGGACCATGGAGGCACCAGGACCTGAGGAAGGAGTAGGTTGGCTGCAGCTCATCAGCAACACTAGTGCCGCCTGTATCATCGATTGATGCAGATGATGGGGTGGGCTTCTCTGTTGGAATTACTGTGCAGGGCAATGGAGGAGGTGGAACTAGTTCCCCCTACCATTACAGGTGGTGGAACTCCGTTCCACCTGGTCCCCCCCCCACTTTAAACCCTGGGTATGATTAACTGGTTTTCTGTGAAAAAATTTTTTACCAGTAGTGTGTGTGTGTGTGTGTACATGTCATAGGAAATATAGATTGTAAGCTCCACTGGGACAGGGGCTGATGAGAGACTACATTTTCTCTGTAAAGTGCTTAAAAAATATGCGCGCGCTATGTAAATAACTTATAAGAAATATACACATACATAAATATGTTTATAATTTATAGTAGCTGCACCCAACATTGCCTGGCTATATTTCTTGTGATTCCTCACCTGGTGTCCGGACTCCATGTCGACACCGATTGGTCGACACACCTTAGATTGACACACACAAAATAGGTCGACTCGGACAAAAGGTCGACATGGAAAAAGGTCAACATGCGTTATTCACATTTTTTTCCATTTTATTAACTTTTTCATACTTTACGATCTACGTGGACTACGATTGGGAATAGTAAACTGTGCCGAACGCAGCAAGGCACCTTACCCGAAGCATGGCGAACCATGCGAGGGGACACGGTGCACTAATTGGGGTTCCCGGTCACATTATGAAGAACACAACACCCAAAAAAAACAAAAACATACCCATGTCGACCTTTTTTCCATGTCGACCTTTTGTCAGTGTCAACCTAAGTAGTGTCATCCTTGAGTCCCAGATCCCCTCACCTTCTGATTGGCTGGATAGATGCAGTGGTTGTGTGTTGTTTTTCTTATGGTGGTTCGGCAATTTATAAATTGCTTGGCATCATCGCCCTTTTGAGAATATCCAAATAGCTTAGTACAAAATTAAATGGTTTAGAGTTCAAAACCAGTGTGTGGTGGTTTCAACCATGCAGCAAAACTGCTGTGTAGTAACTATGGAGAGAACTACTGTATTTACTTAGGGTAATTGGGGTAATTCAGGCCAAGACAATACAAAGTCCGCTTCTCATGACCCCTACAGATTTACTGCTGACATTTTACTTGTGGATCTCTGGAAGTGAACATAAAATGTGTCTCCTATATGAAGTGTCCTTTAAAATATTTAGATTTTTGCACCTGTGTGCTTGGATGGCTCATCCAGCACAAATCAAGATGTATTCATACTCTCAGCTGGAAGGACATATCATCGCAATCTAGATGTGCAAGATAAGGGAAGGGTAGGAATGCAAAGTTAAATGGTTAATGTAGCAGCCCAATCCGGTAACCAGGTCCTTCCCAATCAGGACATCATGTGAATAACAAAGGAAGTGGAGGTGTTGCTGTTGAACGACATTTCCTTGGTTCGTCTCTTCCAAATGTTAGGAGATATGTCCAACCTCCTACCTCTTTGGTTCCTCTTTTTCAGAATCAGATTTCAGTAATCTTTTGCTTCAAAATAAAATAATTATTTTTGAGCTTCTCCATAAAACTAGGCACATTACATATGTATTGTGGCAAAGATGTACGCAGCTACATGTGTACTTGAGGCTCAGAAATGTTTAGCACCTTGTGGTAAACCCATACCTCCCAACATGACCCTCTCCATGAGGGACAGAATGCTCTGCTCCTGGACTTCTCTCTTAATTTATGATTGCCATCACCTGTGGTGAAACACTTTTCTTATCCATTACCTGTTCAACACAGGTGCCGGCAATCATACATTAAGAGAAAGTCCCGAAGCAGAGCATTGTGTCCCTCCTGGAGAGGGTCATGTTGGGAGGTATGGGTAAACCCTCTGTATTTGCTTTTGTGAAGTCTTCTCTTTATGTTCTTTACTTGGCTGAATGTTATGAAGGGGTTTTTCTTTTCAATGAAAAGGAACACTCAGTCATCTCCCATTCCTGCAGACGTCCAGGCCTTTTTGTGTTGCCAAGCTCACCAGTGTGTTTTTTTTTTTCTCAAAATGTACCAAACTGTTGATATGGCCACTCCTAAGGAACTTGTTGTCTGTATAATTTTTTTTTTTAATTTTTTTTTGCAGACTAAGGATGTTCTGTTTCACTTGCATGTTGGGGGTTCAATGCAACAGCTTACAAATGCAAACTATTATTATTATTTTCATTTATTTACATGGTGCCACAGTGGTCTGCGGCTCTTAACAAAGGGGGTTATTCAGAGTGGTTAGCAAACCAAAAAAGTTAGCAATTGGGCAAAATCATGTTGCACTGCAGGGGTGGCAGATGTAACATGCCGAAAGATTCAGATTTGGGTCGGAGGAGGTTACAGTAGTCCAATCTGGAGATGACCAGTGAGTGAATGAGGGTCTTAGTAAGAAACGGGTCTGATCCTGGAAATATTTTTGAGTTGGAAACAGCAGGATTGCGAAAGGTACTGAATGTGTAGTTTGAAGGAGTAGAAGGAGTCAAGAATAAAACTCCAAGACAGCGCACTTTTGTACTAGAGGAGATGCTTGTGCCATCAATAGATAATGAAATTGTGGGAGAGAGGGAAGATGATCAGCTCAGTTTAGGTGCATACACACTGGGCGTTTTTGCCCAGTGTGTATGCTGAGCGATGATGTGAAAATCGCTGGCCGGAAAATCGCACAGTGCATACACACTGAGTGATTTTCACCTGGCCCAGCAATTTTCACGGGGGTGAACCACTTTCCACAGTAGGAGACTGTGGTAAAACAGGCTGACGGACGGCGCTCATCACCCAGCCATACACACTAGGGGATTTTGAGCTCACAGTAGCTCAAAATGCCAGAAATGAACTACTTTGAGCTCAAAATCGCCTAGTGTGTATGCACCTTTAGACATGCTAATTATAAGAAAACGTTGGGATGTCCAGAAAGAGATAGCAGAGAAGGCAGTTGGCGATACGAGGGGGGAGAGGTCAGGAGAAAAAAGGATGAGGGCCATGACTTCATCTTCAGATGCAGGGGAAAAAGAAATCAGATCTGGTAAGATGGATGTGGAGGATTAGACTGGTCATGGAGGGGGCAAGGTGCTGAGGGTCTGGTAGGATGTGACGTCCTGACGTATGAAGTCAATGCCACACTTGGAATAAACTCCAGACCTTTTGCTTACTTAATTGATAGATAAATAATAAAGACATAGCCCACACCTGTCCATAATACAGCTTTTGAGTCAATTGTCCAATTACTTTTGACCTCTTGAAAAAGGGGGGGCTACAAATTAAACAGGCGTAATGCCCAAATCCTTCCTTCAATTTGGATGTGAATACTTTCAAATTCAAAACCTTATTTATTATATAGCTGTAACTTGAATATGTTTGGTAAATATCTAAAATAACAAAAATTGTATCAATGTCCAAATATATATGGACCTAACTGTATATATTTGTGTATATGTAATTCTTTACCTTATGCATATATCAGAGTTTCAAGGTAATGACAGCAGTGTTAGATAACATATACTTACCTTTTTACACCTGGTGTAATTTGTTAGTGAAGAGCTATAGTTCCTTTTACAATTCAAAAATACTTCCTTGTATGACGCTGGCCCTGGCCTTGCAGCTCGCAGCATAGTAAGGTCTGAGGGATGTTTTGACTGAATCACTTTCTTTCACTTGTAACTGTAAAAGTCTTTAAGTATAGGCAGTACGGGTTAAATTTATGTGACCGACGGTCAGGAGACTGCCGGTCACAATACAGACGCCGGGATCCCAGCATCTGAAAATCCCGATGGTCGGCATGCCAACCAACAGGGACTATTCCCACTCATGGGTGTCCACGACACCCATGAGTGGGAATATAAACTATAACGTGGCGAGCGCAGCGAGCCCGCAAGGGGCTTCATTCCGCTTGCTCCCCCGACCAGCCATCCGACAGCTGGGAACCCGCCGTCGGTATTGTGAATGGCGGTCTCCTGACCGCCCGTCACACATACCCAACGTTGCAATACAAGCATAATCATGGGGATAGTTTTTTTTGTAGTCAAGCCATGGAAATAGATTTCAATTAATTGGTGTGTTTGCTTTAATTTAATTGCTTTCTTATTCTTTTACTTATGATAAGACTATGCCAAAGCTTTAAAATCCTAAAACCATTTACGTTACTGCAACATTATTTTTTATGTTGAGTGTTAGGTGTGTTTGTTTGTTTGTTTGTTTGTTTTTTCTTCCATGTCTGGAAAAAAATAAGTCGAATGACTTGTTCTAGGAAATACAAATGAGTTTGCAACCATACCATCTTGCTGCTGTTGGCACACCCAGTGCCCTGAGAAAGTCTTAAGTCCAATAAGCAGCACCCCTGTGTCCAGGTTTGAGGGATTAGTTCATGCACTTGATGTTAAAGCTTGCCCATGATGAGCTCATGGGGGATGTCGCTAGGGCTGTCAAGCCTGTTTAAATGGTTGCTACGGACTAGGCATCAAGGGTCGATGTTGTTGCCCACAGTCACGGTCACGGAGGGAATTACACAGTGACAATGAAATTGTTATTCTACATAATCTGCTCATTGGAGAGCCACTGGGGGAAACGGGCCGGCCCCAGCATGCAGCCGGGGCTGTGATCACAGAAGCGTGCTGGCTACAAAGATCGTACAGGGCTTCGCCTTCTGATCTGGGAACTCCAGCGCACCAGACGCTAATCTGCTTTATCAGCTATTTCGCTGACACAAAGGTGTTTACTTATTTTAACATCTCCCAGGACTCTATTTCTCCTTTTGTGTGGTCTTTATCCCCCAACAAGGTTTTAGCCCAGATTACAGATAGTGCCTCAGATCTGTGACACTGGATCAAGGGAGCAGAGAGTGACAAAATAATGGAGTCCCAGCACATGAATCTGATGTCAGATTCCATTCTCTTGACTTAATGTATATCGTGTGTAACTTACTTAAAGAGCAGGTGCTTTTCCTCCATTGTGCCGCATACAAGGGGAGCAGTTAAATTATTGCGCAAAGTAGAAGATTATGATATGTAGTTATTTGGTTTCATTTTCCCCTCAGCAGCTCAGCCTCGTAGTAAAAGAGGTCATTTAGAATGCTGTTCCCAGGGATTACCAAGCAATGATTAGTTTTCTGCGGTAACTATGCAATGCTAATAATAGGCAGATGAGATTACCCATCTGATACATTCCAGCATATTGTAATGAATGTTAACTCACTCATAAATAATGCCCTTCACAAGTACGATTTGTAAAGAACCAGTCAACTACACTTTATTCCAAAGCCTAAAAAAAAGGAATGTTCTTGCCTAGCAGAATATAGTGCTATTGCAGGGTTTGTCTTTTAGTAACATATACTGCGTTTGTACTCTATTTATAACCTGGACGCTGTTAAAAATGTAATGCAAAAAGAGTTCTGCAAATAGCACAACCTTTTATGCTAATATGTATTATTAGTGGGGAGTGGGTGGCGCTTACTATCTCTCTGTATCGCTGCATATTGCAGGGAAACGTAATGAAGCGTTCTTGCTATTTACCGGCTGGCGCTGTGAGCGAAGGTAAGAAGCCACTTAGGTGACGCTGGTGTCCTTTCTGTGATAGCAAAGTTAGTAATTTCCTTGTTACTGCTACATACATGTACGGCTAACATCATTCTTGCCAAGTCAGGGATACTACAAAACCTGTCTGGTATCGGATGTATCCCATACTAAAGGTAACGCCATCCCGAGATATAATAGTGTAACATTGTCGGAAAAAGCTTTTGCTTTTCGCCATGTGATAACACACAATCCCGATAAAACGTCTATGGAAACAACAGCAAGTGCCAGTAAATAGGAGAAATCTAATGGCTTGGTAAGACCCGTATTACATAGAGTGGGGCCATAGATGTAGATCTCACTGGGAGTCTACTTTACATAAACTAACCTTTCCACTATATGGACTTAATTTTAGGCTGTACTTTAATTTTAGGTTACTTAATTTGCAATATGCAAAATTTTAACTACATCAAAGAAAAAAATATTGTTAGCTCTTTTGTTATCATCCCAACGTCCGTTATCTTCTGTAGCGCATGTCTTCTGGGATTAATAGTATATTATTGCATCCCAAGCCTGGAACTTTAATTGCCAAATGTCCCTAATTTCTAGGACCAGGTCTAGGTTTAGTCGCTATTTTTAAATATTGGCCCGACTGCACAGTGCAGATACTCTTATTTTCCATATGGATTGCAATGGTCTCTCTATAAGTCAGTTTTTAATAAAATTGCACACTTCAAATGCAACGTCTAAAAAACAAAAAGAATTACCAATTTCAGTAAACATGAAGTTTTGGAAATTTTAGTGTCCCAAGATTCTACAAAATGTCATGCAAGTTAATTTAAATTGTCAATTTTGAATAAAGTAGGAAGGAGAGAGAGATGTGGTACAACAGCTGGAAAGCCACATGTTGCTTAAGCCTGTCCTGATGTTTCCAGTTAACTCTTTTCACTGAAAGAGATTGTGGCAGAAAGATCACTGGACATAGAAGACATTATTTGTTTCAGGAGAAGGCTATTGCAAGGATAAAAAAATTTTAAATGTTAAATAGTACAACTGTTATTCAACTGTCATTTGGGTACCTGTGTCATGAAATTATTTCAAATAAGCTCATAGAAAAGAGTTAGCAACATCCTAACTTAGTTGCTCTCAACCTCAAGTATTCCCAACATGTCATGTTTTGAGTATTTCTATCTGTGGAAGCAGGTGGACTAATAACCCAGCACAATAGATTAGCTAACCTGTGCAAGGACAGATCTAGACTTTTCTTCTAGAGAGCGGTCTAAACGGTTAAATATGGGAGATACTGCACTTTATGGCGGCCCAAACTCGCTGAAAAGTGCTTGCTGCCCAATAGGGTAGTGAGCAATATTGTGCGAATTCAGGCAGAATCAAGGGTGCAAGATCAGGTGCTGTTGCCGGTGCTTAAATGCCATGGCAACGGCACTTCACACACTTTGCAGCTAATTGAATTGACCCCCTAGATTTATCCTGACTCCTGCCACTCTACTATTACTACTCCCACTTTAGTCTTGTTCCCTCCACCATCATCGAATTTATAAGGCTGCTGGAACCTCTGAAACTGCCTACAAATCCCCAAACTGTCACAATCCTGCTTTTGAGTCACCACCCTTCCCCTGCTACCTCCCACAAATGCTTTATGACTGTTAACCACACTGCATCTAATTCCACACTCTGACCACCATTGATAATTAAACTTGGTGCACGTTCAGTATAAAAAAAATCTCTTAAATGCACAAACATCAACAAACCTCTGAATCAGACCTTTATGGTGGCACTGGTCTTACAGCTGTAGTGCTGCCACATAAGGAACAATTTTATTCACAACTGTAAAATGAATGCAGAACATGGGTGTGAGGCGGAGAAATTGCAACATCTATAAGTGTTGCTTTGTTCTTGCATTGTGTCACAACTGAGGGCCTGAGCTGACGGGAGGCAGCCTCAGTTGTAGGGGCTGAGATGTAACGGAACCTGGGAGGTTGTATCAGACCCCTAGACATGTAAGTAACATGTAGAATAACTGCCCGAAGGCGTGACCACGACAACCAGGATAAAAGTCAATGATGTTTATTATGACAAACTCCGTAACACAGCAGCAGTAAAAGGAAACATAAAAGTCAACAGAGGAGAAATACAATTCCTGGGTACTACAGGGTGGCAAGAGCCACAGGCACTGGTAGAGTGAGACAGTTCTAATAATCTTCTAGTTGGAAAGTCCTTACCAGGCCTGACTGTAGCAATGGAGAGAACCCAGGATCGTACCAGCTGATGTTCCAGGAAAGGCTGGGCTGCTGAAGGTAAAACGGCTGCTGTGGATACTGGCTGGAACCAGACTGTTGTTGGTACGGAGTGGATACTGGCTGGAACCAGTTAAATAATAAACGAACTTGAGAGCGATGAAATAATAATGAAGTTTGGAGTTTGAGAGCGGTGAAATAATAATACCGGTGGAGAGTGGTAAACTGCAGAAAGGACACCGGCCCTTTAAGAGAAGCTGTACACTGCTGGAAGCTGGGCTGGAAGCAGGTGATTGTTGTAGCTGGAAACAGGTGAGTCCAGAATGGATCGGAGAGTCAGGCTACACCGCAGATGGAATGCTGGTGCGGGTCTCTATAGCAGAAGTCTGGGGACAGGAGCTGGAACCTGGAAGACAACCACAGGAGAGAGACAAACTGGAACTAGGTTAGACAACCAAAGCACTGACGCCTTCCTTGCTCAGGCACAGCATACTTATACCTGCAGCAAGGAAGGGGTTGGCTAGGCAATTATGCAAATCAACAATACAGACAGCAGATTGGTGGAAATAATCAGATGACAAAATCCAAGATGGCTGCGCCCATGCAGACACTTGGAGGGAAGTTTGGTTTGTAATCCATGTGAGAATTGAAACAGTAATGGCGACGCCGGCCACAGGAGACGCCAGACTGACAAGCGCACATATAACCACGCGGGCACAGCGGAGGCCGCGGCTGATGAAATCACCACTCTGACATTCTGCATGTGGAAACTCAGGAACAGCGGGATCCGGTCCTGGAACGCTGAGCCAGCCTTAAGAGGCATCTGAAGGGTAAGTAATGGCGTCCAGATACCCGGATCGTGACAGCACCCCCCCCCCTTTAGGAGTGGCCCCAGGACACTTCTTAGGCTTTAAAGGAAACTTTGCGTGGAAATTTCGGACCAAGGCAGGAGCATGGACGTCTGAGGCATTGGTCCAAGAGCGTTCTTCAGGACCATAGCCCTTCCGGTCAATGAGGTATTGTAACTGACCATAACGGAAACGTGAGTCCAAAATCTTGGCCACCTCGTACTCGACTCCCCGTTGAGTCTGAACTTTGGGAGCTGGAGGAAGTGCGGAATGAAACCGATTCAGGATCAGCGGTTTCAACAAAGAAACATGAAATGTCCTGGGTATTTTCAAGAAGGATGGTAACTGTAACCTGTAGGCAACAGGATTGATGACTTGTTCAATCTTGAAGGGTCCGATGTAGCGAGGTGCAAATTTCATGCTGGGAACTCTCAACCTCAAATTCTTCGTGGACAGCCACACACGATCACCCACCTTGAGAGCAGGAACCGCTCTACGCTTCCTATCGGCAAACTTCTTATACCTGAATGAGGCTTTAAGCAGGGCTGCGCTGACGTTCCTCCAGTTATTTGAAAACTGACGCAAGGTGACATCCACTGCTGGAACAGAAGTTGTGGGAAGCGGTTGGAATTCTGGGACTTTAGGGTGGAATCCATAATTAATGAAGAATGGTGTAGAAGAAGATGAGGAATGGTATTGATTGTTGTGGCTGAACTCGGCCCAAGGAAGGAGTTGAACCCAGTCATCTTGAGAGGAAGACACATATATACGGAGGAAGGCCTCCAAGTCCTGATTCACCCTCTCGGTTTGACCATTGGTCTGAGGATGGTAAGCCGTGGAAAACTTTAACTTGACTTGGAAGGCTTGACACAAACTTCGCCAAAATTTGGCTACAAATTGTACTCCACGATCCGAGATGATCTCTTCAGGAAGACCGTGAAGTCGGAAGATCTCTTGTATAAACACTTGAGCCAACTTGGAAGCTGACGGAAGACCGGTGAGAGGGATGAAATGTGCCATCTTGGTGAACCGGTCAACTACCACCCAGATGGTATTAAACTTGTTGCAGATAGGTAGATCGGAAACAAAGTCCATCGACAAATGGGTCCAAGGTCGACGGGGAACAGATAATGGAACCAGTTGCCCCGCAGGCGACTGGCGGGAGACTTTGTGTTGGGCACACTTTGGGCAGGAGGCAATAAATTCCATAACGTCCTTCTTCAGAGTTGGCCACCAGTAGGACCTAGAAATAATTTCAAGGGTTTTCTGAATGCCTGTATGTCCAGCAAAACGGGAAGCATGGGCCCAATGCATGAGCTTCTTCCTTAGAACTGGCTTAACAAAACTTTTCCCTGGTGGAGGTGTAGAGTCCATCCCTACCGTGGAGAATGCCAACGGATTAATAATAGGATGCTTGTCTGCAGACTCGGACTCATTTTCTTGCTCCCATGAGCGGGAAAGGGCATCGGCCTTACGATTCTGAGAACCCGGACAGAACTGGAGTTTAAAGTCAAACCTAGAGAAGAAAAGTGCCCATCTGGCCTGACGAGGATTCAGACATTGTGCGCTTTTGAGATATAAAAGATTTTTGTGGTCGGTAAGTATGGTGATTGAGTGGGAAGCTCCCTCCAACAGGTATCTCCACTCCTCCAGAGCGAGCTTGATGGCTAGCAACTCCTGATCGCCAATGGCATAGTTGCGCTCAGCTGGGGAGAACTTCCGGGAGAAGAAACTGCAAGGATGTAGATGTCCATCTTTGGCCCTCTGGGATAACACTGCTCCTACTCCAACGGAGGAGGCATCTACCTCTAAGATAAAAGGAGAGTCGGTGTCGGGCTGTTTCAGAACTGGTGCAGAGATGAACCGTTGCTTCAGAAGGTGAAAGGCCTGTGTAGCTTCCTCGGACCACTTGGACGGATTAGCACCTTTCTTGGTTAATGCAGTGATAGGCGCCACGATGGTGGAAAAGTCTCGTATAAATTTTCTATAATAATTGGCGAACCCTAAGAACCTCTGGACCCCTTTGAGGCTTAAGGGTATAGGCCAATTCTGGATTGCTTGGAGTTTCTCAGGATCCATCTCTAGTCCGGAACCGGACACAATGTAACCTAGAAACGGAATGGTTTTAACTTCAAACACACACTTCTCCAATTTACAATAGAGGTGATTGACACGGAGACGGGAAAGAACCTCTTTTACCCAGAAACGATGATCTTCGAGATTATTAGCAAAGATGAGGATGTCGTCTAGATAAACCACGACATGGCGGTACAAGATGTCCCTGAAAATCTCATTCACGAAGTGCTGGAAGACTGCTGGAGCGTTGCTCAATCCGAAGGGCATGACGAGGTACTCATAATGTCCGTCACGGGTGTTAAAGGCGGTCTTCCACTCGTCACCCTCACGGATTCGGATGAGATTGTAGGCACCCCTCAAGTCCAGCTTTGTGAAAATAGTTGCACCACTAACTCTATCAAAGAGCTCGGTAATCAGGGGTAAAGGGTATCGGTTCTTGACGGTAATGTCGTTCAGACCTCTGTAGTCGATGCACGGACGCAGACCACCGTCTTTCTTCTTAACGAAGAAGAAGCCTGCGCCGGCTGGAGAAGAAGATGGTCGGATGAAACCCTTCGCCAGGTTCTCTTTGATGTACTCTTCCATGGAGTGTGTCTCAGTCAGAGACAACGGATAAGTTCGGCCTCGCGGTGGAACCTTCCCTGGAATGAGGTCGATTGGGCAGTCCCATTCTCTATGAGGAGGAAGGATATCAGCAGAGGCTTTACTGAACACGTCCGTGAAGTCTTGATATGGAGGAGGCGGAACATCAGATGACCTGGGGAAGGAAGAACAAACAGGAAGAACTTTGGCTAAACAAGTCTCAGCACAGGAGGGACCCCATGCCAGTATTTGCGTAGTCGTCCAGTCAATTGATGGGTTGTGGAGACGGAGCCATGGAAGGCCTAAAACCACTGGATGTGTGGCTCTTGGAATCACTAAAAAAGAAATATACTCAGAATGAAGAACTCCCACTCTCAGACGAACTGGAAGAGTCCTTAAAGAAATGACTGCGTCAAAAATCTTGCTGCCATCCACGGCAGTCAAAGAGATGGACAAGGACAGTCTCTCGGTGGGTAGGGACCACCGTTTAACATAAGCTTCGGTTATGAAATTCCCAGCTGCTCCGGAATCAAGGAGGGCAATGACGTTCCTGTAACGTTGAGCAATTTGGAGCGACACTGGGCGGTTACAGTCATGAGGAGATGGAGAGGCGATCATTACTCCTAGCCGGCCCTCTCCTTGGCGAGCTAGGATCTGGAGTTTCCCGGACGTTTGGGACAGGCATTGATAGTGTGCGACGGAGCTGCACAGTAGAGACAGAGAGACTCAGAGAGACGTCTTCGGCGCTCAGCGGGAGATAGACGGGAACGACTAATTTGCATAGGCTCATCCTTGGATGGAGATGGTTGACGAGGAGGAGGAGCAGAAGATTTAGGAGTAGATGATCTTCCTCGCTCGGTTGCTCTCTCTCTGAAACGTAGATCACCCTTCGTGCAAAGAGAAATTAGCTCATCCAACTTAGAGGGCAAGTCTCTGGTAGCTAACTCATGCTTGATGCGTTCTGATAAGCCATGCCAGAATGCAGCATACAGGGCCTCGTCGTTCCATGCCAGTTCGGATGCCAGGATTTTAAACTGTATAAGATACTGTCCCACAGTACGTGTTCCCTGGCGTAAACGGAGAATCTCAGATGAAGCAGATGTTATCCGGCCTGGCTCGTCGAAGATGCGCCTGAATGTAGCTACAAAGTCAGTATAGGAGGATAGCAGGGGATCAGACTTCTCCCATAAAGGTGATGCCCAGGCAAGGGCTGAGCCACTGAGAAGGGAGATGATATAGGCAATTTTGGTACGGTCACTGAAGAAATTGCCAGGTAGAAGCTCAAAGTGGATTTCACATTGATTGAGAAATCCCCTGCAGAACCTTGGAGATCCATCAAATTTTGCTGGCGTTGGAAGATGAAGATGTGGACTGGAAATGGGTAAGGTGGGTGGGGTTACAGCTGGTGTTACTGTAGTGGACGCACCGGACGTGCCAGGTCCACGGAGGGTCGTTTGAATCCCATCCAGCCGTGTAGAGAGATCCTGGAGACAGCGGATGATGTGGCCCTGTGCAGCCTCCTGATGTTCAAGTCGGGCTGCCAGTTCTTGCATCGGCCTGGCCGCTTGATCCTGGTCTCCGGCTGGATTCATTAGGTCAGTGCTTACTGTCACAACTGAGGGCCTGAGCTGACGGGAGGCAGCCTCAGTTGTAGGGGCTGAGATGTAACGGAACCTGGGAGGTTGTATCAGACCCCTAGACATGTAAGTAACATGTAGAATAACTGCCCGAAGGCGTGACCACGACAACCAGGATAAAAGTCAATGATGTTTATTATGACAAACTCCGTAACACAGCAGCAGTAAAAGGAAACATAAAAGTCAACAGAGGATAAATACAATTCCTGGGTACTACAGGGTGGCAAGAGCCACAGGCACTGGTAGAGTGAGACAGTTCTAATAATCTTCTAGTTGGAAAGTCCTTACCAGGCCTGACTGTAGCAATGGAGAGAACCCAGGATCGTACCAGCTGATGTTCCAGGAAAGGCTGGGCTGCTGAAGGTAAAACGGCTGCTGTGGATACTGGCTGGAACCAGACTGTTGTTGGTACGGAGTGGATACTGGCTGGAACCAGTTAAATAATAAACGAACTTGAGAGCGATGAAATAATAATGAAGTTTGGAGTTTGAGAGCGGTGAAATAATAATACCGGTGGAGAGTGGTAAACTGCAGAAAGGACACCGGCCCTTTAAGAGAAGCTGTACACTGCTGGAAGCTGGGCTGGAAGCAGGTGATTGTTGTAGCTGGAAACAGGTGAGTCCAGAATGGATCGGAGAGTCAGGCTACACCGCAGATGGAATGCTGGTGCGGGTCTCTATAGCAGAAGTCTGGAGACAGGAGCTGGAACCTGGAAGACAACCACAGGAGAGAGACAAACTGGAACTAGGTTAGACAACCAAAGCACTGACGCCTTCCTTGCTCAGGCACAGCATACTTATACCTGCAGCAAGGAAGGGGTTGGCTAGGCAATTATGCAAATCAACAATACAGACAGCAGATTGGTGGAAATAATCAGATGACAAAATCCAAGATGGCTGCGCCCATGCAGACACTTGGAGGGAAGTTTGGTTTGTAATCCATGTGAGAATTGAAACAGTAATGGCGACGCCGGCCACAGGAGACAGGAGACGCCAGACTGACAAGCGCACATATAACCACGCGGGCACAGCGGAGGCCGCGGCTGATGAAATCACCACTCTGACATTCTGCATGTGGAAACTCAGGAACAGAGGCATCTGAAGGGTAAGTAATGGCGTCCAGATACCCGGATCGTGACACATTGTTCTCTAATTGAAGACCTGGCTCAGGTCTAACTCTATATGCTGAATTCTATAGAGGCATTAGTATTAGTAGCTCTAAATTATAACCTGACACATGTATGAAATGGCTTATACGGTTTTGATTTTTTTGTTTTACATTTTTGACTTAATTTTGCAGTACCACCTATTAATATATAAGCAGCTTACATTTGCTGCCTCTGGGTTGGTTTCAGCCTCCAGGTCATATATGTGGGCTACATACCTGAACAATGCACCTTCCGATCAGGCTCTTCCTCTCTTCCCGCTGTCTCTGCAGCAGCGCTTGGGATTCTTAGGACACTGTGCTGTGCTGTCCACAGTCTGCTCCACCCTAGCAAAACTTGACAGACACAGAACAGCAGTGAGGGAGAGAATCAGGAAAGGGTGCAGCACCAGTGGGGGAGACACAAGACTTGATCCCCTTTACCATACAGTAGCAGATGGTCACCTGACTCACTCTTAGTGTCCATACAGGGGACAGGGTTGCTGTAGGGTCCGCCTCCAAGAGTGCCGGGAAGAGGAGCTGTGTCTGTGGAGGGTGTCGCCACTCACCATCTCCAGTTCCAGCTAAGTGTTATGGGTGGCTGTGTGACATATCTGGCTGTGTATTATGGGGGCGCTCAACATGATCACCCCCTACCTGGATTGATCCCTGTGCATGATTAAAGAAATCCAGAAAACATGTCCTGTTGGTAGTTGAAGGCTGGAGTTGAGAGCCTCTGTGCTAAAGTTAGGTTCCCTCACTAAGCCCTGTTCCATATCCCAAATAGATGCCAAGCATTGTATAATGTATGGAATCTAGAAAAACTTTTTGACTTTGTCTAGACTATAATGTTTCATTTATTTCTCATTGATGCACAGTGGTGATAATAAGTAACATAAAGCCAGACTCATATACTTAACCATACGTTACTATGCTGAAAGGGTCCTCTTTCTTCACTAGACAACTTGTGGCATTGTAGTCATTTCACCAGGCCAGGACATCTTGGCTTATGTTTTCATGGTAACTCCTAGGTCCAGCACCAGCATCCCAGATTATATATCGGGTACTGCTAGTCTCAAATAATGGTTCAATTTGGATCCTTTAATCATCAAAACATGCCACTTCCAGTTTATCCACCTAAAATGAAATATATACAAATATATACATATACAAATGTGACAAGGTCAATACAAATACTAGAGGCATCCACAGGAGAATACCGAAAGTACCAAAATTAAGCATAGAGAACAGCATCCAAATTTCCCTAAAACCCACAAGGGCTGCACACTTTACCAGTGCAGTAAGCAGTATGGTTTATTATAGAAGATATAGAGACCAACATGAGGAAGGACATAGATGGGAAAACAAAGCAACACTCTACTGTCATGCACCACAAACAATGCTATGCTCTATACCCAAACATCAGTCAGAGTTTCTTCACATATCATATTATCCTAAAAACAAGGACCATTATATAGATTAAAGAGGTACTACTGGCTAGAAACTCTTATTCTTACTCCGTTTCCAGAACCGGTTTTGGCACTGTCTTCACCTATTCCAACCCTTGTTCCCATGGAATGCTATGTGTTTGCCAGTACTTGTTTTTTTCCAGAAAGTAGTAGTTCATTCCCAGGTAGTAGTAGTTCATAACATGTAGATTCCCAATATGAGCAGGGGTCTAGGTAATCACAGATGACTCATATGATGATAACACTCCAGGTCACCATCTGGTGGAGGCAGAACAGCCAGCAAACACAAGGCAACAGCAGATAGCAACTGTCCGTCACCACAGCAGGGGTTAATCTAGATACAAGGAGCGACAAATAAATGGAAATAAGCGCTGGGAAACTGGATATGAAATCTATCACAATTTTAATAAAGTGATTAAAAAATATATATATATATTACTGTTGCAACAGATAATTAAAATGAAATAATATAATTAAATTCGGGCATAGCACTGCAGAAATTTAAAAAGTCCCATATGCTCTGTATGGTATGTAAATCATTTGCCGGTACTCAAGTAAACCAGTTCATCCCCAAGAATGCTGCCACAGTCCAGGAACAATAGAAAGCGAATGGAAATGGGCCAACTGCTGTTGGAAATGACCTTACGTGGCTTAGTTCAAGATGCTACTTGGTCCAATTGGTTGCTCAGGTCCAATGGTGCAAATATCCAATTCGCTGATGGAAGAGTTCCTATATCCGACTTCTAGGCTTTTATATGGGGATGAAGAATCAGAGTCCAGCTAATCCACCGACGCGTTTCGCTGTTTCACACAGCTTTTTCAAAGTTAATCTAGATACAAGGAGACAGGATGAGTATAGTAAGAGAACACAAGCATTAGTTGATGCAATCAGTTGAACTAAATCAGAGTTGAGGTACCCAGGTACGATTGTGCAGGCAGTATACAATTAGCAGAGTTGTGGTACACAGGCATACACCATACAATTAGCAGAGATCAAGGAGTTAGAGCATGACCGCAAACTAGATAGTCACGGAATAGCGTGTGTGGAATGCTATAGGTGCCCATGATCCTCCACTGAATCTGTTGTTAAAGCAACAAACACTATTATAAATTATTCACTAACAGTTGAGAAATTCTTAGTCAGAATGTTTGACTTCACTTGTAATAGCCACCTTTACAATAAAACTGTTTATACTTATCGGTACTTAGATGCTGCCAGGACTCAGTAAGAATTTATCTAAGATTAGGTTGTTTTTTTTTAATAAGTATAACCAGACACCAAATGGGGCCATCACCATATAATGACTGCTATATAATTCAAGGTAACCAATGGAGATGATACACAACCAAAGCCAAAGCATCAGCAATGAGTCTTCACTGTCTATTTATTCCAGTTGGATTCAATGAGATGCAAATTGCGTAACATTGTGTGATTAGCATAATGTACAGCCATACAGCTGCAGTTCTACTCAGAGCGTCGGGGTCACTAGACAACCAGATGGGATTACTTGCAAACAAGCCGCCGCTTCTAATAAATACCAATCAGCATGCAACATAAGAGTAGCCCCAAGAGGAATGGAGAGTATATAAAACATGTTACACAGTGTCCAAGGTGCATGGCTATGTAATGAGGTAACTGCTGCACCCAATAAGTGAATAACCACAGTCAGCCCAACTGTTCTGTTTCTATTTATTAAAAAATAAATACCAAATATAATCATATAGTCTTATGGGAGAAAGAGAACTATACCAATAAAATTGTTATTATTAATCAGTTATTAATCAAGATAGGACAAATAATGTGAGGTGGTTCACAGTAAAAAACAAGATAAGAAAGTCCATCTTCTATTAGCGCAAGTTACCAGGAGAGACGAAGAGAAACTGCAGTCTCAGAAAATAAGAGAGAACAAGAAGGAAAAACAGAGAGATAGAGAAGAGAAAATAAAAACAGTTCACAAGGAATTAAAAGCAAAATAAAAAGTGAGATACCAATAGAGACTCTACCACCCAAACTACAAGGGCATCACTATTACCCATGAGCAACTAATAAAAAGAAATGACTTTTTAAGAAAATTTACAAGGTAAGAGGCTTAAGAACGTGATTTCTTGAACCAAGAAGACAGTATGATTGCGATTAACCCAGCATACAGAGGGGGCGAATTGTTATTATGAACTGTGTGCAAAGAATATGCATCACACCATCTATCAGACAAGACAGCTTCTCTGGAACTCAAAGACTAATTCAGAGACTTATGCAGACCCGATGGTTTATGTGCATCTCTGATGGTGTGAGATCTGCGTATGCACAGACGCCACATGCACATGCTGAACTTGATCTGCGAGATCACACGCAAAGCCCCCTAAGCTGCAGCATTATTTACATGCTGCGAGTGTTTAAGGGCATGGGCAGGGCGATGATGGAAACCGTTCCAGAAAATGGGGGCTCGTCAGACCAGTTTCTAAGATTTACCGAGGCCAGTGTCTGTGTCTTCCAATACATCTTCACTGTCCCTAGCAGTGTGAGAACACCGGCTATACTGAGAAACCTTCAGAGGCAGCAGCAGATCACAAAAGCATTCAGTGTTCATCTTTCTGCTGAAGACGCGTTCTCCTGCTGCTTTTACATATTTTTGAACAGCTATTGCACACAAAGATGCAGCAGCTGTGCTACTGAGTCCATCTCTAAAATCTGTTCCTTAGAGCAGATCCTTTTGCCAACATTCAGCAAGTACAGTAATGTCATGTCTACATAATTGCAACATAATCATACGTGGATGCATCGTAGAAGGTAGCTTGTAGGAGTCTTAGCCCTTGTAGGTGCAATGATAACAATGAACATCAGCAGTTCTGTCTAGCTACCTTTGATTGATTGCGTATTGTCCGCTCTCGGTTGATACTACTTAAATTATTTCTCATAGGTCATATTACATCAAGTTCCCCATTGCATATTTATCAATCCCATGTCTACAACTGCAGGAAATTATATTCCCATTCCTATTTTTAAAGAAGTAAACAACAGATTTAGAGGTATTTGTATTTAAATACATTTTATATTGAGAATGCGACTTTTGTGGTTATTATCAGACTACTAGTCCCTTCTATCTCTTGTGTATGTGACACTTCATCACATTAATATATTGTGTATAAATATGCAGAAGAAAGCATAAGTACTAACACTGCCAAGCCTTATACATTATTCTTACCTACTCTACTGGAACCCGCAGGAGACTCCCTATTATTAGGATAGTCCCCCGCATCTCATAAGAGGAGAACGCCTTCTTCATCCTTCATTTAATATATATATATATATATATATATTTATATATACAATAGTAACAGGCGGCACTCACAGCATTGTAGAAACTGATGAATAAACGGTCAGACTCCGTATAGATAAATCAACGTTTCAATTTCATTACAAATTGTCGTCAGGATACAAATAAGACATTAGTATTCTCACCTTATATCCCCACCGCTGTGTGCATTTCTCCCGCCCGCCGCGGCACCAGCGCTGGACGCTGTCCGATGACGTAGCGGCTAAACGCCGTCACATCCGCTCTGAGCCCCATCACCATGGAAAACATAAACACCTCCAAGTGCTGCAGTAAATTACAAGAACATACCAATAGAATCCATACTAAAAATATGTATATCAGCTGAACCAACAAGCACATATATTACTTAACAGTCACCGCACTGCTCAAACATGCACGGGAGATCATAATGTGTCAACTCTCAACAATAATAATAAAGTCAGGTGGATATATATATGGCATAGGCCTGACGAAGGTTTGTGATTAAAACCGAAACGTTGCACATCAAAATCGGGAGACTGGACCCGTTTATTTGAATTAAGTCCTCGAGTGCCGCTTCATTGTGCTTATATATATATATATATATATATAATCTATCCATGGTAGTCCTGCACTCACATCTGTATATGTTCAACCATATATCTATCTCTATGGGGGTAATTCCAAGTTGATTGCAGCAGGAAATTTTTTTAGCAGTTGGGCAAAACCATGTGCACTGCAGGAGGGGCAGATATAACATTTGCAGAGAGAGTTAGATTTGGGTGGGTTATTTTGTTTCTGTGCAGGGTAAATAATGGCTGCTTTATTATTACACTGCAAATTAGATTGCAGATTGAACACACCACACCCAAATCTAACTCTCTCTGCACATGTTATATCTGCCTCCCCTGCAGTGCACATGGTTTTGCCCAACTGCTAAAAAAATTTCCTGCTGCGATCAACTTGGAATTACCCCCTATATCTATATATACAGGTTGAGTCTCCCTTATCCAAAATGCTTGGGACCAGACGTATTTTGGATATGGGATTTTTCCGTATTTTGGAATAATTCCATACCATAGTGAGATATCATGGTGATGGGACCTAAATCTAAGCACAGAATGCATTTATGTTACATATACACCTTATACACACAGCCTGAAGGTCATTGTAGCCAATATTTTTTATAACTTTGTGCATTAAACAAAGTGTGTCTACATTCACACAATTCATTTATGTTTCATATACACCTTATACACACAGCCTGAAGGTAATTTAATACAATATTTTTAATAACTTTGTGTATTAAACAAAGTTTGTGTACATTGAGACATCAAGAAACAAAGGTTTCACTATTTCACTCTCACTCAAAAAAGTCTGTATTTCGGAATATTCCGTATTTCGGAATATATGGATATGGGATACTCAACCTGTATTTATATTTGTGGGCAGTCCGGCTCTCCCTCTTTTTGGCAAACAGAGCCCAGGTGCCCTCCGTAGCATAGAGGTATATCAAAAGATTACCAGCGGCACTCAGGGTCTTTCATAACAAAAATTGTATTGAACAAGTCACAATAATCCGAGGTTTCGAGGCATACAGCCCCTTTTTCAAAAGTTGGATCTTTGTGACTTGTTCAATACAATTTTTGTTATCAAAGACCCTTAGTGTCACTGTTAATCTTTTGATTTTATATATATATATATATATATATATATATGCGTTGTTGAAGTAGATGATGGAGAGCAAATATGGTTTTGATTTTTGTATACTCACAGTAGTACAAGCGGCCCTCTTATATGCTTAAGCAGAAATTATTGTTTTTCAGTGCTAAGGTACATTTATGGATTTAAAATAAACAATGGTCTAATTCTTCTTGGGGAGCCCAAGTGTCAGCAGGTTGTAGTGTGAATTGAAGCAGATACTCGTGTTAACATGCAACAGAACTGCAGAAGAACACAAAGTTGGATGGCTGCCTCTGACACCTGCTTCAGGGACCAGACTAGAGGATTGAAACTGCATTTCAGTAAGAAAAGCGTATGTTCCAAACAAGAGACATATATGCATCTGGTTTAATAAATATTATTGACCTTTGCAGTATCCAAGCAATGGAAACATATCCTCTTGTGGATGGTTGTAGTCTTCTCATACATAATAATTTATGACCCATAGTAATATTGCCATTAGCTTTTAATGAAGATTGTTCTGCTATATTTTCAAATCCGCTAACACGTTCAAAGTAAAATGGATGCAGTTACTAATATGTATCGCATCCTACACATGGCGGACAGAAAGGCACCGTTTCCTTGTCTGTGTATAGTGTGGTAGGTGTCTCGGGTGCACCGCGATCTTCTTTTACTCTTTTAGATGTAATCTTTTCTCTAAAAGGTGTAGACAACATTAGTAACGCAGCTCAGTTATGTTTTGATTCATTCATTTAAATGTTATGAAAAAGTGTTCCACATGTATACTGTAGATCAGGAGTAGGCAACTACTTGCACTCCAGCTGCAGTGGAACTATACAGCCCAGCATGCCTTGCCACAGGTTTACCGATAGGACTGAGCATGCTGGTATGTGTAGTTCCATAGCAGCCTGGAGTGCCTGGTGTGGCCTATACCTGCTGTAGATCTCTGGTCATGTATTATAGAAATGGATCCTAAGCATGGCTACAGTGTGTTCCAAGATGACCAAGAACAGTTAAAATCCATCTGGCTTTTAAGTGTTCCTGGCTGAAGATATATAGTCGCCGGTGGCTGCAAACCTAAAGAGTGCAATTATCTGGCTGATTGTACTATGGGGGCGCCGTGGAATTTAGTATGGGCTCCATCTTACTTGGCGGCAGTATACAGTATGCTAGTGAGATCGCCTTGACACTTTGGCTACTTTATTAGACATGCATACATGGTCAAGGGGTTCAGTTGTTCGTCATACCATCAGAACAGAATATTGAAGTAATGTTCTCTAACTGGCCTTGATTGGGGAATGACTGTGCCAGACAGGGGTGATTTGAGTAGCTCAGGAACTGGTGTGTGTGTGTGTGTGTGTGTGTGTGTGTGTGTGTGTGTGTGTGTGTGTGTGTGTGTGTGTGTGTGTGTGTGTGTGTGTGTGTGTGTGTGTGTGTGTGTGTGGACATGTGGACATGTGGTAGGGAATAATACAGATTGTAAGCTCCACTGGGGCAGGGACTGGTGTGACTAAAACATCCTCTGCAAAGTGCTGTGTAATATGTCTGTGGTGTATAAATAACAATAAATAGTATGGTTGTGTGTGTGTGTGTGTGTGTGTGTGTGTGTAATTGCATGTGTACGCTGTGCGAAAATTCCGCTCAGTCAGCGGACAACTGCAAAACCGTTCGCATCACACTCACCATCAAATGTATTTCCCATTCTGTGCAATGTGTGTAGTCGTAGCTCAATACTTGTTATACAAATGAGTGGTTCACAAGCGCTTGTTAGATGTAGACAGAAAAACACTTTTGTCTTCCTAGGTGTTTCCACTCGTAGGTTCTATAATGCTTAAGAAGATACTTTATTAATGATGTCCTCTTTGTCCCCTTTTATGATGTATGTGAACATTAAACTCACCCAAAATCAGTGAGATGCGTGAATATAAAGGCATCTTTTAGTTCTCCTTTAGCGGATACATCTGTACTCATAAGACAACCACACTCACCTAGTGTTAGGCAGGTACGTTCATCTAAAGGTATCTTTGTCCTGAAGTCACCAGTTTATTGGACTCCCATAATCTTCTATACATATCCTTTTAAAAACAAATACTAGGAGAGCAGGTTTTGCAGAAATGTCCCAAAGGAGGATTTATTGGTATATACACAAAAACCCAAAATACCGTCCAAAGTTAATCATAAAGATGTAAAAAAAATTTTTTATTAAAAAGCATAAAAAACAAAAAGAAAAAATTAAAACAGTAGAAAAGACACGACCATCCAATAGGATATGGTTTGCTCCACTCTATACCATGAGGTCTGGATGCATGTGTAGTGCACCACACTTTACCCAAAAAGTAACCCAATGCGATCTTGGTATATAAATACAGTAGATGGATGGAACAAAACCAGGGGGTCTTGTATCACCACCAACGCGTTTCGGAATATTCTTCCTTCCTCAGGGTGTAGTAGTGAGTAAACCATGTCTGCTATTTAAACTTTAGAGTTGTGGTCACATGACCTTACTGTTTACACGGAATTACCTCCCAATTTCAGTGTTATTTTTACACATATCATATATCCTGTTAACATTCCATACTTCTTAACAAAATAAATACATGTTCTGATTTAATAAATACGATAACACCTTTAAAAGTCTTTTAAAACTTCATGTTTTGTTTAAATTGGTTATCCTGAAGTGCTGGAATGGATTTCCGGTAATGTCATCATAATGTTCCCAAACATATATTCGTCAGTAGGTTTTTCTAGTCCATATGTCCTTATTTTTATTCTAACCATTTTCTTCCCATAATCCTTCAGGCTTTCCTCATGGATCTCTGGGTAGGTTTACTATTTGTTGTCTAGGATACAGCACATCCACCTAGAATGCTTTCTGTGGTCACGATATCCTGTTCTCGATCACCGGAAGTAGCGGTCCGTCACTTCCGGTATCTGGAGCGCAAGCAGGGAAGTCCCGGAGTCCTCAGTGGAACGCAAATGCCACTTTCCTGATTTAGCGTCACCGTTTTCTCCCACATACAAAAATATGAAAAAGCAGTCATCAGCAAGCATGTTATGAACCAAAAAGAATGTCAGAATTACTCGGCAATAATCCCTACCCCACATGCTTGCTGCCTAGGTGTCATTCTTGACTCTGAACTTTCCTTTGTTCCCCACATTCAATCTTTCTCAAGATTATGTTACATACATCTAATAAACATATCCAAAATACGACCATATCTTACACAAGACACAGCAAAAACTCTAATGCATGCTCTTATTATCTCCCGCATTGATTATTGTAATAGTCTCCTGACCGGTCTTCCCAAACATAGGCTCTCACCACTACAATCCATTTTGAATGCAGCTGCGGAGCTAATCTTCCTCGCTAGACGTTCATCGTCTGCAGATCTGCTCTGTCAGTCCCTCCATTGGTTACCAGTATTCTACCGTTTTAAATATAAAATACTTTTACTTACATACAAGGCTATTAACCAAACTGCACCAACATACATCTCTTCACTCATCTCAAAATATCTTCCTACCTGACCTCTCCGCTCTGCACAAGATCTACGTCTCTCATCCACACACATTACTTGTTCACACTCAAAATTACAGGACTTTATCCGGGCTTCACCCACTCTGTGGAATGCCCTCCCATGCACAATAAGACTCGCCCCTAGTCTCCAAACCTTTTAACGTTCCCTGAAATCTCACCTCTTCAGACAAGCCTATCAAATTCCAGACCCACCCACATAACCTTCAGTGCTTCCCTATCTAATTACATTTTCCCTATAGATTGTAAGCTTGCGAGCAGGACCTTCCTACCTCTATGTCTGTCTGTTTTTACCCAGTTTTGTTCTATTATTGTTGTTCTAATTGTAAAGCGCAGCGGAATATGCTGCGCTATATAAGAAACTGTTAATAAATAAATAAGAAGAAGAATTAGCATTCTGAATTGGGCCCACAATTTTGTTTGTAATTTGTTTAAAACAATACTGTATTATTTTAGTGCCCACCTTACCATCCCTTTTTTTAATAAATGTTCCAATATGTTATTATAGGTAAGATCCCAAAATAAAATAGTAACCTCATGTAGAAATAATTAGGTGACAATAATGTCTCTATGTCTCTGCAGTGGCCAGCTGATGAACTGCCTTGGAACTGAGTTCAAAAGAGGTGCAGGAGTTTTGGACGTCCACTATGAAACGCCATTCACGTTACTATCATGCGGCTATGATACATACATACGTTACTGGGACTTAAGAACAAGCTCCAGGTATAGTGCATTTATGTTTTGTTATCACATAAAAAAGCCATGCATGACCAGGTTGTTACTTTCATTGCCTTTCCGTTACTTAGAATATTATCCATGTGTCTTACATGCCTTTATTGCTGTTCTTTCCCATGATCGTTTCCCACAAAACAATAACAACTCATAAAAAGTAGAGAATGGACTTATGATGTATAATATATTCCAACACCTTTGCCTGCCATCTTTGACCTGAGAGTGAAATATCCTCAATTGTACATGAGGGCACTAATCTTATACATACAGTATGTTGGAGGTTATACAGTATTTAATTGTCTTTCTCCTTTCAGTAAGTTAACAAATGTGTTCGTTTTATGTTTTCTGTAGAATTTAAGGTGAATTTATATGAATTTATGGAGTTCAGTGTCTTGATCCTTACCATGAACTTTAGAAGGTATATTGAGTAAGTGGCGGTTTTGGCTTACAGGCGGAATTGCATATCACTGATTTCCTAAAGCTGGAATAGCGCAGAGAATGCAGACTTCAGAATACAACAGAAAATCAGTGCATCATTAATGTTTTACCTATTAGAAGTATGGAAATTCCTTTATTTACTAAGCGGCGGCATTAAAAACTACAGCCATTCCCACCCAAAAATTGCAACATTTAAGAAAAAAAGCAATGTGAGTTTTCCCCCACTACTTACCAGCCCTAGACTTTAAAGCAGGGGTGGGCAATTATTTCAGCTGGGGGGCCGCTTAACACTTCCAACGAATATTCGAGGGCCACACACAAAATACTCAAAAAGAGTCCCCTTTTTACACATTACGGCAGATAGCGTCCCCTTTTTACACATTACGGCAGATAGCGTCCCCTTTTTACACATTACGGCAGACATTGTTCCCCTTTTTACACATTACAGCAGACTGCGTCCACTTTTTACACATTACGGCAGACATCATCCCCCTTTTTACACATTACAGCAGACAGTGCCCCCGTTTTTACACATTACGGCAGACATTGTCCCCCTTTTTACACATTACGGCAGACTGCGTCCACTTTTCTCTAACGTCCTAAGTGGATGCTGGGGACTCCGTCAGGACCATGGGGTTTAGCGGCTCCGCAGGAGACAGGGCACAATAATAAAAGCTTTAGGATCAGGTGGTGTGCACTGGCTCCTCCCCCTATGACCCTCCTCCAAGCCTCAGTTAGATTATTGTGCCCGGCCGAGAAGGGTGCAATCTAGGTGGCTCTCCTGAGCTGCTTAGAATAAAAGTTTAAGTTAGGTTTTTTATTTTCAGTGAGTCCTGCTGGCAACAGGCTCACTGCTACGAGGGACTTAGGGGAGAGAAGTAAACTCACCTGCGTGCAGGATGGATTTGCTTCTTAGGCTACTGGACACCATTAGCTCCAGAGGGAGTCGGAACACAGGTCTCACCCTGGGGTTCGTCCCGGAGCCGTGCCGCCGACCCCCCTTGCAGATGCCGAAGTTGAAGAGGTCCAGAGGTCCAGAAACAGGCGGCAGAAGACTTTCAGTCTTCATAAGGTAGCGCACAGCACTGCAGCTGTGCGCCATTGTTGTCAGCACACTTCATACCAGCGGTCACTGAGGGTGCAGGGCGCTGGGGGGGGCGCCCTGGGCAGCAATGTATTATACCTTTTTTATGGCTAAAATACATCACATATAGCCCTTGAGGCTATATGGATGTATTTAACCCCTGCCAGATCTCACAAACTCCGGGAGAAGAGCCCGCCGTTTTAGGGGGCGGGGCCTATTCTCCTCAGCACACTGCGCCATTTTCCTGCTCAGCTCTGCTGTGAGGAAGGCTCCCAGGCTCTCCCCTGCACTGCACTACAGAAACAGGGTTAAAACAGAGAGGGGGGGCACTTATTTGGCGATATGATTACATATGTGAAAATGCTATAAGGGAAAACACTTGTATAAGGGGTTGTCCCTGTATAATTATAGCGTTTTTGGTGTGTGCTGGCAAACTCTCCCTCTGTCTCCCCAAAGGGCTAGTGGGGTCCTGTCTTCGATAAGAGCATTCCCTGTGTGTCTGCTGTGTGTCGGTACGTGTGTGTCGACATGTAGGAGGACGATGTTGGTGAGGAGGCGGAGCAAATTGCCTGTATTGGTGATGTCACTCTCTAGGGAGTCGACACCGGAATGGATGGCTTATTTAGGAATTACGTGATAATGTCAACACGATGCAAGGTCGGTTGACGACATGAGACGGCCGGCAAACAAATTAGTACCTGTCCAGGCGTCTCAGACACCGTCAGGGGCTTGTAAAAACGCCCATTTACCTCAGTTGGTCGACACAGACACAGACACGGACACTGACTTCAGTGTCGACGGTGAAGAAACAAACGTATTTTCCTTTAGGGCCACACGTTACATGTTAAGGGCAATGAAGGAGGTGTTACATATTTCTGATACTACAAGTACCACAAATAAGGGTATTATGTAGGGTGGGAATAATCTACTTGTAGTTTTTCCTGAATCAGATAAATTAAAGTGTGTGATGATACGTGGGTTTCCTCCGATAGAAAATTATTGGAGGTATACCCTTTCCCGCCAGAAGTGAGGGCGAGTTGGGAAACACACCTTAGGGTGGATAAGGCGCTCACACGCTTATAAAAACAAGTGGCGTTACCGTCTCCAGATACGGCCGCCCTCAAAGAGCCAGCTGATAGGAAGCTGAAAAATATCCTAAAAAGTATATACACACATACTGGTGTTATACTACGACCAGCAATCGCCTCAGCCTGGATGTGCAGCGCTGGGGGGGCTTGGTCGGATTTCCTGACTGAAAATATTGATACCCTTGACAATAAACAATATTTTATTGACTATAGAGCATTTTAAGGATGCATTTCTATATATGCGAGATGCGCAGAGGGATATTTGCATTCTGGCATCAAGAGTAGATGTGATGTCCATATCTGCCAGACGATGTTTATAGACACGACAGTGGTCAGGTGATGCAGATTCGAGACGGCACATGGAAGTATTGCCGTATAAAGGGGCGGTCCATCGGACCTGGTGGCCATGGCAACAGCTGGAAAATCCACTTTTGTTACCCCAAGTCACATCTCAGCAGAAAAGGACACAGTCTTTTCAGTCTCAGTCCTTTCGTACCCATAAAGGCAGGCGGGCAAAAGGCCAGTCATATCTGCCCAGGGTTAGAGGAAAGGGAAGAAGACTGCAGCAGGCAGCCCATTCCCAGGAACAGAAGTCCTCCACAGCTTCTGCCAAGTCCGCAGCATGACGCTGGGGCCATACAAGCGGACTCAGGTGCGGTGGGGGGTCATCTCAAGAGTTTCAGCACGCAGTGGGCTCACTCGCAAGTGGACTCCTGGATCCTACACGTAGTATCCCAGGTGTACATTGGAAATTCGAGACGTCTTCCCCTCACAAGTTCCTGAAGTCTGCTTTACCAACGTCTCCCTCCGACAGGGAGGCAGTATTGGAAAAAAATTCACAGGCTGTATTCCCAGCAGGTGATAATCAAAGTACCCCTCCTACAACAAGGGAAGGGGTATTATTCCACACTATATTGTGGTACTGAAGCCAAACGGCTCGGTGAGATCTAAAAGATTTGAACAATTACATACAAGGGTTCAAATCAAGATGGAGTCACTCAGAGCAGTGATAGCGAACCAGGACGATATGGTGTCACTGGATATCAGGGACGCTTACCTACATGTCCAAATTTTGCCCTTCTCACCAAGGGTATCTCAGGTTCGTGGTACAGAACTGTCCTTATCAGTTCAGACGCTGCCGTTTGGATTGTCCACGGCACCCCGGGTCTTTACCATGGTAATGGCCGAAATGATGATTCTTCCTAAAAGAAATATGGACGCTTTCCTGATAAGGGCAAGGTCCAGAGAACAGTTGGCGGTCGGAGTAGCACTATCTCAAGTAGTTCTACGACAGCACGAGTGGATTCTAAATATTCCAAAATCGCAGCTTTTTCCGACGACACGTCTAATGTTCCTAAGAATGATTCTGGACACAGTCCAGAAAAGGATGTTTTCTCCCGGAGAAGAAGACCAGGGAGTTATCCGAGCTAGTCAGGAACCTCCTAAAACCAGGAAAAGTATCAGTGCATCATTGCACAAGGGTCCTGTGAAAAATGGTGGTTTCTTACAAAGCGATCCCATTCGGTAGATTTCACGCAAGAACCTTTCAGTGGAATCTGCTGGGAAAATGGTCCGGATCGCATCTTCAGATGCATCAGCGGATAACCCTGTCTCCAAGGACAAGGGTGTTTTCTTCTGCGGTGGCTGCAGAGTGCTCATCTATGAAAGGGCCGCAGATTCGACATTCAGGACTGGGTCCTGGTGACCACGGATGCCAGCCTGAGTGGCTGGGGAGCAGTCACACAAGGAAAAAATTTCCAGGGAGTGTGATCAAGTCTGGAGACTTCTCTCCACATAAATATACTGGAGCTAAGGGCAATTTACAAGGCTCTAAGCTTAGCAAGACCTCTGCTTCAAGGTCAGCCGGTATTGATCCAGTGGGACAACATCACGGCAGTCGCCCACGTAAACAGACAGGGCGGCACATGAAGCAGGAGGGAAATGGCAGAAACTGCAAGGATTCTTCGCATGGCGAAAAATCATGTGATAACACTCTCAGCAGTGTTAATTCCGGGAGTGGAAAACTGGGAAGCAAACTTCCTCAGCAGGCATAACCTCCACCCGGGAGAGTGGGGACTTCAGCGGGAAGTCTTCCACATGATTGTAAACCGTTGGGAAAAACCAAAGGTGGACATGATGGCGTCCCGCCTGAACAAAAAACTAGACAAATATTGCGCCAGGTCAAGGGACCCTCAGGCAATAGCGGTGGACGCTCTGGTAACACTGTGGGTGTACCAGTCAGGGTATGTGTTCCTTCCTATGCATCTCATACCAAAAGTACTGAGAATCATAAGAAGGAGATGAGTAAGAACGATACTCGTGGTTCCGGATGGGTCAAGAAGGACTTGGTACCCGGAATTTCAAGAGATGCTCACGGAAGAACCGTGGCCTCTACCTTTAAGAAAGGACCTGCTCCAGCAGGGGCCTTGTCTGTTCCAAGACTTACCGCGGCTGCGTTTGACGGCATGGCAGTTGAACGCCGGATCCTGAAAGGGCATTCCAGATGAAGTCATCCCTACCCTGGTCGAAGCCAGGAAGGATGTAACCGCAAAACATTTTCACCGCATTTGGCGAAAATATGTTGCGTGGTGTGAGGCCAAGAAGGTCCCTACAGAGGAATTCCAACTGGGTCGTTTCCTACATTTCCTGAAAACAGGACTGTCTATGGGCCTAAAATTAGGGTCCATTAAGGTTCAAAATTTCGACCCTGTCAAATTTCTTCCAGAAAGAACTGGCTTCAGTGCCTGAAGTTCAGACGTTTGTAAAAGGGGTACTGCATATACAGCCTCCTTTTGTGCCCCCAGTGGCACCTTGGGATCTCAATGTTGTTTTGAGTTTCCTAAAGTCACATTGGTTTGATCCACTCACCACTGTGAAATTAAAATATTTCACATGGAAGGTGAAGATTCTATTAGCCCTGGCTTCAGCCAGGCGTGTGTCAGAATGGGTGGCTTTATCATATAAAAGCCCTTACTTAAGTTTTCATTCTGACAGGGCAGAATTGAGGACTCGTCCTCAATTTCTCCTTAAGGTGTTTTCTGTTTTTCACATGAACCAACCTATTGTGGTACCTGCGGCTACTAGGGACTTGGAGGACTCCAAGTTACTTGACGTTGTCAGGGCCCTGAAAATATATGTTTCCAGGACGACTGGAGTCAGAAAATCTGACTCGCTGTTTAGCCTGTATGCACCCAACAAGATGGGTGTTCCTGCTTCTAAGCAGACGATTGCTCGCTGGATTTGTAGTACAATTCAGCTTGCACATTCTGTGGCAGGCTTGCCACAGCCAAAATCAGTAAAAGCCCATTCCACAAGGAAGTGGGCTCATCTTGGGCGGCTGCCCGAGGGGTCTCGGCTTTACAACTTTGCCGAGCTGCTACTTGGTCAGGGGCACACCCTGACTGAGGAGGACCTGGAGTTCTCTCATTCGGTGCTGCAGAGTCATCCGCACTCTCCCGCCCGTTTGGGAGCTTTGGTATAATCCCCATGGTCCTGACGGAGTCCCCAGCATCCACTTAGGACGTTAGAGAAAATAAGAATTTACTTACCGATAATTCTATTTCTCGTAGTCCGTAGTGGATGCTGGGCGCCCATCCCAAGTGCGGATTGTCTGCAATACTTGTACATAGTTATTGTTACAAAAATCGGGTTATTCTTGTTGTGAGCCATCTTTTCAGAGGCTCCTTCGTTGTTATCATACTGTTAACTGGGTTCAGATCACAGGTTGTACGGTGTGATTGGTGTGGCTGGTATGAGTCTTACCCGGGATTCAATATCCTTCCTTATTATGCACGCTCGTCCGGGCACAGTATCCTAACTGAGGCTTGGAGGAGGGTCATAGGGGGAGGAGCCAGTGCACACCACCTGATCCTAAAGCTTTTATTATTGTGCCCTGTCTACTGCGGAGCCGCTAAACCCCATGGTCCTGACGGAGTCCCCAGCATCCACTACGGACTACGAGAAATAGAATTATCGGTAAGTAAATTCTTATTTTTACACATTACGGCAGACTGCGTCCCCTTTTTACACATTACGGCAGACATTGTCCCCCTTTTTACACATTACGGCAGACTGCGTCCACTTTTTACACATTACGGCAGACTGCGTCCCCTTTTTACACATTACGGCAGACATCGTCCCCCTTTTTACACATTACAGCAGACAGTGCCTCCATTTTTACACATTATGGCAGACATCATCCCCCTTTTTACACATTACGGCAGACAGCATCACCCTTTTTTACACATTACGGCAGACAGTCCCTACCCCCCTATCCCCTCCCTCCCCTAAACCCATATTGTAGTTTTTAACTCAGCTGCCTCCCCACCCCTAAACCTATATGGCAGCTTAAGCAGTGATCCAGGGGCTGGCAGGACAGGGGGTTTACCTGTTCGTCACAGTGGCAGACGATCCCCGCTGTCCGATGATGCCGCCTGGAGTCACTGCTGATGTGGCCTCTTGCTCCCGCTCGCTGGCCGCTGCTTCTTCTCACTCAGCCGCCAAGCGCAGTGCCCGCCCCCCGTGCCGCCCAGCGCGCTTGGTAACAGAGGAAATCCCGGTCAGCTGACCTTGTGACGTGACCGGGATTTCCTCAGCGGCGCCTCGTCTGAGAACAGTGCAATGACAAGCGGCCTGTCGGGCCGCTTGTCATTGCACTCTAATGGGGCACAGCGGGCCAGGCACGATCGGTCCGCCGGCCGCATCCGGCCCGCGGGCCGCCTGTTGCCCACCCCTACTTTAAAGGCTTGCCAATGTCGTCAACTGTTTCTCTTGTGGAAAAATCAGTGGGACAAAGAGCATGGGGTTCCCCTGTTTGTCTTTCTCTAACCAGCACTAGCTAGGGCTGGTGGAAACATAGAAGGGAGACTCTGCAGTGTGGAGGTCCGTGAACCATGATTCCACCAGCCCTAGGCCAATTGGCAGCTTAGCTGTTTTTTACGTATATTACCAGATGTTCCCAAATGCGGTCCTCAAGGCACCCCAACAGTCCAGGATTTAGGTATATCCATGGCTCAGCACAGATGGTTAAATCAAATTGACTGAGGTGGTGATTAAGTTACCTGTGGCCAAGCATGGATACATATAAAACCTGGACCGTTGGGGTGCCTTGAGGACCGCGTTTGGGAACCTCTGGTATATACTGTCTGTTCCCTGGTGGTAGTTGGTTTGCACACACATCTTGTCCTCTATTGTATTCTCCAATACTGTTATATAACTTGGAGTATTGGAAACATATGGGTACAATCAGCAAATAGCACTAGGGCACTTCTCCGTACCCCTGGGCCTTTGGGTACGGCAATAATCATTTATGTAGTAGTATTAATAAATACATTTTCTGGTGCACAAAAGGTCCCTGCAGGGCATACTCACAGTTGGAGAACCATAAGTACCAGCTTGTCCTAGCAGACAAGGCCCGCTGGCACAAAAGAAAAAAAGTAGTCTATGCATACCCCAAACTTCAAAACAGTTTCATTGAAACAAAACAACCTCAGACCATTTGTTTACCCATTAATTACTACATAATCCTAAGGGCTTGGTCCTCTTCAGTCCTTGTACAGTAGTATTCAAGGGTGCTTAGCACAGCACAGCACAACTTCTCCCTATGGGAAGACTGATGCGAATGAGAGGTCACCTGCGGACACTGTCATAGGAATGAATTAGTTGAACTGCTATCATTGGTCAGAGCTGGAGGAGCGGCAACGCTGAAGCGTTAGGTCACAATAGAAATGGGGGAGAAGGACACTATTCACACTAGGATGATCTATAGACCACCAGGCCGCCAGGGGCAGGATTTGGACAGGAATCACTAAAATGGCTTCAAAAGGAGAGGTCATAATCATGGGAGACTTCACTCTACCTCATGCGAATTGTGAGGGGTCTTTTGCAAGTTCAATTACAAGTGGCAAATTTCTAAATTCCTTACTGGGAGCATCTGTCAAGCAATTAGCGAGGGAGCCCTTGCAAAGACGCAGTATTAGATTTGATACTCACAAATGGCGAAAGGAAATCAGACATATATGTGGGTAAGAACCTAGGATCCAGGGATCATTAAGCAGTATGGTTTATTTAGTATAAAGACAGGGTCCAACTCTTGTCACACACACAAAAATAAAAAAGAGGGTTTGATTTTAGGAAGGCTGACTTTGCAAAAATGGGGAGATCATTAAGCGATTCATTGGTGGATTGGAGGAACTTGAAAGGAGTGTAGGAGAGGTGGGGAATACTAAAAGGTACAATACTAAAGGCAACAGATATTGTATTAAAATGGTTAGGAAAAGCACCAGAAAAAGGAAGAAAGTGTGGTTCACAAAAGATGTATCAACTAGTGTAAAAGCAAAAAAGATTGTTTAGGAATTATAAACAGACTCAAAATAATAACGACAAAGAGGTGTATCTTGTCAGACGGAAGGAGGATAAGAAGGTGATCAGGAGTGCAAAGGCAGAAGCTGAGGAGAAAATGGCCCAGTCAGTAGATAAAGGGGAGAAAACTTTTTTTTGTATATTCGTGAAAGGAGAAAATCAAATGGAGGAATAATAAGACTTAAAACAGAGGGCCAGATGTAACAAAGGGCCGTAGGTGCGACATGCTGGACGATCTCGGATGTTTTTTTAAAGGGGAAATCACTTATAAGGCAAAACCATGCCTTGTAAGTGATTGCCCCTGTTGAAAAAAAAAAGTCCGATATCGGCCGGCATCTCGCACCTCCGGTATTCACGGGCGTCGTCGTATCCGACAAGTCAAAAGCAGATCATCTAAATAATTATTTTTGCTCAGTATTCACTACAGAAGGAGAAGGGAAGGGGCCCCAGTTAAGGTGCAAGGAGTGGATAAATCAGTGGGGCTAGATAGGATACATCCAAGGATAATAGAAGAGCTAAAAGATGTGCTGGTAGCATCATTAACAGAATTATTCAACCAGTCACTAGATACAGGTGCAATTCCAGAGGACTGGAAAAGAGCAAATGTAGTTCCACTGAACAAAAGTGGAAGCAAGGAAGAAGCAAGTAACCACAGACCAATAATGGTCCATACACATGGTGAGATATTGACTATCTCCGATTTTTACTATCTTTAATCGACTTGACTGTGCTAATTTTGACTAACTTTACTTGAGATATTGGCTATGTGCAATGTTGACTATACTATACTTTGTATTAGATAGTCAAAATTGCCTTGCCTGCATAGTCTATTTTTTCTTGCGACACCAACCCCACGGGAGCGTGCATCGGTATCGCATGCTGTGTACACACGGTACTATATTGACTAACTTTCCTTATGATTTTGTCTATATAGTCAAAATCTGAAGCATACATCGCACCGTGTGTATGCACCTTAAGCCTTACATCAGTAGTAAGGAAAGTAATGGAAACACTATTAAAAGAAAGAGTAGTGGAATATCTTAAATCAAACTTACAGGATCCAAACAGCATGGATTTACTGGGGTAGATCATGCCAAACAAATCTTATTTACTTTTTTGACTCTGTGACTAAAATGATCATGGAGGCTGTAGATGGGGCATATCTAGACTTTAGTAAGGCATGTGACACTGTCCCACATTGCAGACTGCTAAATAAACTTGAAAGCGTGGGATTGCATTATAAAACTGTTAAATGGATAACAACCTGGTTGCATGATAGGAAACAGACAGTTGTAGTAGCTGGAGTGCATCCTATGGAGGGAATGTTACCAATGGATTACCCCAGGGTGTATTGTTATGGGATCCCGGTGTAAAGGATGCCGGCTGTCACTATACAGACAGCGGCATCCTGTCCGCCAGGATGCCGGCAGCGGGGTGAGCACATCAAGGTCTCTTGCAGACTCGCTGCGCTCACCACGCTGCGGGCACGGTGGCTTGCTTTGCTCGCCACAGGTTCTATTCTCGTATTACGGCATCGGTATTGCGACTGCCGGGATCCCGAAGGGCGGTATATTATGCACATACCCCCCAGGGATCTGTACTTGGACAAGTGCTCTTTAACATCTTTATTAGTGACATTGCAAATTATATTGAAGGGAAAGTATGCCTTTTTGCAGATGTCACGAAGATATGCAACAGGGGAGACACTCTGGGAGGGGTAAAACAAATGATTGATGATCTAGGTAGACTTGAGAAATGGTCAAGAATGTGGCAACTATAGTTTAATGCTAAAAAAAAATGCAAAATAATGCACTTGGGACTCAAAAACCCAAAGGCTAAATATAGTATCAAGGGTACTATAATGCAGACTACTGAGGAGGAAAGGGATTTGGGAGCCACTATTTAATTTGACTTAGAGGCAGGAAAGTAATGCAACAAAGCAATGAGAAAGGCATTGCGAGAGTCAGTAGCAAGAAAAAATAAGTAATAAAGCCACTGGCCACTGTATAGGTCATTGGTACGGCTTCATCTGTAATACTGTGTCCAGTTCTGGAGACCATATCTCCAGGAGGATATAAATACATTAGGGAGCATACAAAGAAGGGCAACTAAAATGGTGCATGGCCTACATCACAGAACTTACACAGAAAGACTAAAAGATCTTAACATGTATAGTTTGGAGCAGAGAAGGGACAGAGGAGACATGATAGAAACTTTGAAAAATATACCAAGCGTTTTCACAAAGTACAGGAGGGAAACATTCTTCATAGGAAGAGAAGTATTAGAACACGAGAAATGCACTGAGACTGGAGGGAGGCAGGTTCAGGGAACATTTAAGTAAAATCACTTCACAGAAAGGGTAGTGGATAAGTGGAATAGCCTCCCATCAGAGGTGGTAGAGGCTATGACAGTAGATCAATTTAAACAAGCTTGGGATAGGCATATGAGTATTCTTACAAAGAACTGATGATCAAAAAGGGTTGAGATTACCTAAAGGATAAAAAAGGGCAGACTAGATGGGCCAAGTGATTCTTATCTGCCATCAAATTCTATTTTTGTGTGCAATGTTCTGACCAGAGTGCCCCTATTCATTCCTATGAGTGTGTGTGTGACCTCTCATTTGGCAAAACCAATGCTTAATAAATGTATCCCTAGAAGTCAGTCGTGCTACATGAAAGAGAGTCCATGTCCATTATTTTAAACTGAGTGGCCCATTTCGTACATATTGACTGATTCTGCTTTCTGGTGCCATCTTAATGGTCATGTGCAAACACGATCCTATTGCAAGCAGTTGCCATTTGCCATACAGCTATACATATAAGCACGGTTAGGTAGTATGAGTAGAGGAAAGGTAAATTTTCCATTTCTACATGAATAAGGATTGCACAGCAAGTAGCATGGATTTTGCAATGTCATTTCTCTGACGTCCTAGTGGATGCTGGGAACTCCATAAGGACCATGGGGAATAGACGGGCTCCGCAGGAGACTGGGCACTCTAAAGAAAAGATTAGGTACTATCTGGTGTGCACTGGCTCCTCCCTCTATGCCCCTCCTCCAGACCTCAGTTAGAATCTGTGCCCGGCCAGAGCTGGGTGCTCCTAGTGGGCTCTCCTGAGCTTACTAGTAAAGAAAGTATTTATTAGGTTTTTTATTTTCAGTGAGCTTCTGCTGGCAACAGACTCACTGCTACGTGGGACTAAGGGGAGAGAAGCAAACCTACCTGCTTGCAGCTAGCTTGTGCTTCTTAGGCTACTGGACACCATTAGCTCCAGAGGGTTCGAACACAGGCACCTGTCCTCGATCGTCCGTTCCCGGAGCCGCACCGCCGTCCCCCTCGCAGAGCCAGAAGAACAGAAACTTGAAGATGACGAAATCGGCGGCAGAAGACTCCTGTCTCCATTTAAGGTAGCGCACAGCACCGCAGCTGTGCGCCATTGCTCCCAGCACACTTACACACTCCGGTCACTGTAGGGTGCAGGGCGCTGGGGGGGGCGCCCTGGGCAGCAATTGAAGTACCTTTTGGCAATAAAAATACATATATACAGTCTGGCACTGTATATATGTAAAAACCCCCGCCATTTTTTTACACAGAAAACGGGACAGAAGCCCGCCACTGAGGGGGCGGGGCCTTCTTCCTCGGCACACCAGCGCCATTTTCTCTTCACAGCTCCGCTGCAAGCAGCTCCCCAGGCTCTCCCCTGCAGTATCCAGGTACAAGAAGGGTAAAAAAAGAGAGGGGGGGCACATAAATTTAGGCGCAAATAAAACATATAAGGCAGCTATTGGGTAATCACTTATTATAAGTGAAAATCCCTGTGTTATATAGCGCTGTGGTGTGTGCTGGCATACTCTCTCTCTCTCTCCCCAAAGGACTTTGTGGGGTCCTGTCCTCAGTCTGAGCATTCCCTGTGTGTGTGCGGTACGGCTGTGTCGACATGTTTGATGAGGAGGGTTACGTGGAGGCGGAGCAAGGGCAGATAAGTGTGGGGTCGCCCCCGTCGGGGCCGACACCTGATTGGATGGATATGTGGAAGGTCTTAAACGACAATGTAAGCTCCTTACATAAAAAGTTTGATGACGCTGCAGCCTTGGGACAGCCGGGGTCTCAGCCCGCGCCTGCCCAGGCGACTCAGAAACAGTCAGGGGCTCATAAACGCCCTCTATCTCAGATGGTTGACACAGATGTCGACACGGAGTCCGACTCAAGTGTCGACGATGATGAGGCACATTTACAGTCTAAAATGACCAAGGCCATCCGATACATGATTATTGCAATGAAAGATGTATTACACATTTCTGAGATTAACCCTGTTAATACCAAGAGGGTTTATATGTTTGGGGAGAAAAAGCAGCCAGTGACTTTTCCCCCATCTGATGAATTAAATGAATTATGTGAAGAAGCGTGGAGTTCCCCTGATAAGAAACTAGTGATTTCTAAGAGGTTACTGATGGCGTACCCTTTCCCGCCAACGGACAGGTTACGTTGGGAAACATCCCCTAGGGTGGACAAGGCGCTGACACGCTTATCTAAAAAGGTGGCCCTGCCGTCTCAGGATACGGCCGACCTAAAGGAGCCTGCGGATAGAAAGCAGGAAGCTATCCTGAAGTCAGTGTATACACACTCTGGTACTCTACTGAGACCTGCTATTGCTTCAGCCTGGATGTGTAGTGCTGTAGCAGCATGGACAGATACTCTGTCAGACGACATAGATTCCCTCGACAGGGATATTGTTTTGCTAACCCTGGGCCATATAAAAGACGTCGTCTTATATATGCGGGATGCTCAGAGGGACATTTGCCTACTGGGCTCTAGAATTAATGCTATGTCCATTTCTGCCAGGAGGGTCTTATGGACTCGGCAATGGACAGGAGATGCTGATTCTAAAAAACACATGGAGGTTTTGCCTTATAAGGGTGAGGAATTGTTTGGGGACGGTCTATCGGACCTCGTGTCCACAGCGACAGCTGGAAAGTCGACTTTCTTGCCTCAGGTTTCCTCACAGCCTAAGAAGGCACCGTATTATCAAATGCAGTCCTTTCATTCTCAGAAAGGCAAGAGGGTCAGGGGCACATCCTTTCTTGCCAGAGGCAGGGGTAGAGGTAAGAAGCTGCACCATGCAGCCAGTTCCCAGAAACAAAAGTCCTCCCCTGCTTCCACTAAGTCCACGGTATGACGTTGGGGCTCCACAGGCGGAGCCAGGTGCGGTGGGGGCGCGTCTCCGAAACTTCAGCAACCAGTGGGTTCGCTCACAGGTGGATCTCTGGGCTGTACAAATTGTATCTCAGGGATACAAGCTGGAATTCGAAGCGACTCCCCCCCGCCGTTACCTCAAATCAGCCTTGCCAGCTTCCCCCATGGAAAGGGAGGTAGTACTGGCGGCAATTCACAAGCTGTACCTCCAGCAAGTGATTATCAGGGTCCCCCTCCTTCAACAGGGAAGGGGTTACTATTCCACAATGTTTGTGGTACCGAAACCGGACGGTTCGGTGAGACCCATTCTGAATTTAAAATCCTTGAACACTTATATAAAGAAATTCAAGTTCAAAATGGAATCGCTCAGAGCGGTTATTGCAAGCCTGGAAGAGGGGGATTTTATGGTGTCGCTGGACATCAAGGATGCTTACTTGCATGTCCCCATTTACCCACTTCACCAGGAGTACCTCAGGTTTGTGGTACAGGACTGTCATTACCAGTTCCAGACGTTGCCGTTTGGCCTGTCCACGGCACCGAGGATATTTACCAAGGTAATGGCCGAAATTATGATACTCCTTCGGAAGAAGGGAGTTATAGTTATCCCGTACTTGTACGAGGTCCAGAGAGCAGTTGTTGATCAGCGTAGCATTCTCTCAGGAAGTGTTGCAACAGCACGGCTGGATTCTGAATGTTCCAAAGTCGCAGCTGATTCCTACGACGCGTCTGCTTTTCCTGGGCATGATTCTGGACACAGAACAGAAGAAGGTGTTTCTCCCGGTGGAGAAGGCCCAGGAATTAGCATCTCTGCTCAGGGACCTCCTGAAACCAAAACAGGTATCGGTGCATCACTGCACGCGAGTCCTGGGAAAGATGGTGGCTTCATACAAAGCCATTCCCTTCGGCAGGTTCCATGCAAGGATCTTTCAGTGGGATCTGTTGGACAAGTGGTCCGGATCGCATCTTCAGATGCATCGGCTGATCACCCTGTCCCCAAGGGCCAGGGTGTCTCTTCTGTGGTGGCTGCAGAGTGCTCACCTTCTCGAGGTTCGGCATACAGGACTGGGTCCTGGTGACCACGGATGCAAGCCTCCGAGGATGGGGGGTAGTCACTCAGGGAAGAAACTTCCAAGGGCTGTGGTCAAGTCTGGAGACTTCTCTACACATAAATATACTGGAACTAAGGGCCATTTACAACGCCCTGAGTCAAGCAGAGCCTCTGCTTCGAAACCGGCCAGTGCTGATTCAGTCAGACAACATCACGGCGGTCGCCCATGTAAACCGCCAGGGCGGCACAAGAAGCAGGATGGCAATGGCGGAAGCCACAAAGATTCCTCAGTGGGCGGAGAATCACGTGCAAGCACTGTCAGCAGTGTTCATTCCGGGAGTGGACAACTGGGAAGCAGACTTCCTCAGCAGACACGACCTCCACCCGGGAGAGTGGGGACTTCATCAAGAAGTCTTCACACAGATTGCAAAGCGATGGGAACTGCCACAGGTGGACATGATGGCGTCCCGCCTCAACAAAAAGCTAAAAAGATATTGCGCCAGGTCAAGGGACCCTCAGGCGATAGCTGTGGACGCCCTAGTGACACCGTGGGTGTACCAGTCGGTATATGTGTTTCCTCCTCTTCCTCTCATACCCAATGTACTGAGAATAGTAAGAAAGAGAGGAATAAGAACAATACTCATTGTTCCGGATTGGCCAAGAAGGACTTGGTACCCGGAACTGCAAGAAATGCGCACAGAGGACCCATGGCCTCTGCCTCTCAGACAGGACCTGCTGCAACAAAGGCCCTGTCTGTTCCAAGACTTACCGCGGCTGCGTTTGACGGCATAGCAGTTGAACGCCGGATCCTAGCGGAAAAAGGCATTCCGGATGAAGTTTTTCCTACGCTGATAAAGGCTAGGAAGGACGTTACAGAAAAGCATTATCACCGTATATGGCGAAAATATGTTGCTTGGTGTGAGGCCAGGACGGCCCCTACAGAGGAATTCCACCTGGGTCGATTCCTGCACTTCCTACAGTCAGGGGTGACTATGGGCCTAAAATTGGGGTCCATAAAGGTCCAGATTTCGGCCCTATCCATTTTCTTTCAAAAAGAACTGGCTTCACTGCCTGAGGTTCAGACGTTTGTTAAGGGAGTGCTGCATATTCAGCCCCCTTTTGTTCCACCAGTGGCACCCTGGGATCTTAACGTTGTGTTGGATTTCCTGAAATCCCACTGGTTTGAGCCACTTAAGACCGTGGAACTAAAGTATCTCACGTGGAAAGTGGTCATGCTGTTGGCCTTAGCATCGGCTAGGCGTGTGTCGGAATTGGCGGCTTTGTCATGTAAAAGCCCATATCTGATCTTCCATATGGACAGGGCAGAATTGAGGACTCGTCCCCAATTTCTCCCAAAGGTGGTATCATTGTTTCATTTGAACCAACCTATTGTGGTGCCTGCGGCTACTCGGGACTTGGAGGACTCCAAGTTGCTGGACGTAGTCAGGGCTTTGAAAATATATGTTTCCAGAACGGCTGGAGTCAGGAAGACTGACTCGCTGTTTATCCTGCATGCACCCAACAAGCTGGGTGCTCCTGCTTCAAAGCAAACTATTGCTCGCTGGATCTGTAGCACGATTCAGCTGGCTCATTCTGCGGCTGGATTGCCGCATCCTAAATCAGTAAAAGCCCATTCCACAAGGAAGGTGGGCTCTTCTTGGGCGGCTGCCCGAGGGGTCTCGGCTTTACAGCTTTGCCGAGCGGCTACTTGGTCGGGTTCAAACACCTTTGTAAAGTTCTACAAGTTTGATGCCCTGGCTGAGGAGGACCTTGTGTTTGCTCATTCGGTGCTGCAGAGTCATCCGCACTCTCCCGCCCGTTTGGGAGCTTTGGTATAATCCCCATGGTCCTTACGGAGTTCCCAGCATCCACTAGGACGTCAGAGAAAATAAGAATTTACTCACCGGTAATTCTATTTCTCGTAGTCCGTAGTGGATGCTGGGCGCCCGTCCCAAGTGCGGACTTTCTGCAATACGTCTATATAGTTATTGCTTAAATAAGGGTTATTGTTATGAGCCATCCGTTGAGTGAGGCTCAGTTGTTGTTCATACTGTTGACTGGGTAAGGTTATCACAAGTTGTACGGTGTGATTGGTGTGGCTGGTATGAGTCTTACCCTGGATTCCAAAAATCCTTTCCTTGTAATGTCAGCTCTTCCGGGCACAGTTTCCCTAACTGAGGTCTGGAGGAGGGGCATAGAGGGAGGAGCCAGTGCACACCAGATAGTACCTAATCTTTTCTTTAGAGTGCCCAGTCTCCTGCGGAGCCCGTCTATTCCCCATGGTCCTTACGGAGTTCCCAGCATCCACTACGGACTACGAGAAATAGAATTACCGGTGAGTAAATTCTTATTTTTTACAAGATCTGGTAGTTAAAGTAAATAATAATTTAAAAAAAAACAATTTAAACCTCATACGAGTCATGTATTATTATTATTATCCTTTATTTATATGGCGCCAGAAGGGTTCCACATCGCCCAATTACAGAGTACATATATAATCAAAACAGGAAAACGGTGACTTACAGTTGAAGACAATATAGGACAAGTACAGGGTAAATAAACATAGCTACATCTGCAGATGACACTGAAATAAGTATCAGGGTGGCAAAAAAATGGATTTGGTGCAATCGAAGATTATTAAAGTAAGAAAAGGATAACCACATGAGGGAAGAGGGATCTACTCGTGAGAGCTTACATTCTAAAGGGGAGGGGCAGACGGGTGACACAGATGGGCTAGACAGAGAACGTGGAATAGAGGGTTAGGGTGAGATTTTGCTGGGTTTGGTGAAGAAGTGTGTCTTGAGAGTCCTTGTGAAGTTCTGTAGAGAGGTGGAGAGTCTTAAGGGGGAGAGGCAGAGAATTCCAGAGAAAGGAAACAGCATGTGAAAAATCTTGGAGGTAGGAGTGGGAGGAAGTAATTAGTAGGCAGGAGAGTCAGCGTGCATTAGCAGAGCGAAGAGGACGGGTGGGAGTGTAAAGGGAGATAAGGTCAAAGATGTAAATGGGAGAGGAGTGGGTGAGGGCTTTGCAGGCGAGTGTGAGAAGCTTGAATTGGATTCTGAAAGGGAAGAAAAGCCAGTGAAAGGCTTGTAGGAGAGGAGAGGTGGACGTAGTGCATTTGGTGAGGCAGATGAGTCGGGCTGCAACATTGAGGATAAATTGGAGTGGAGAGAGGCATTTGTCAGGGATGACAGTCAGGAGGAGATTACAGTAGTCTAGTCTGGAGATGACCAGTGAGTGGATAAGGGTCTTAGTAGCATCCTGGGTCAGTAAGGGTCTGATCCTGGAAATATTTTTAGATGAAAACAGCAGGTTTGTGAGAGGTGCTGAATGTGTGCTTTGCAGGAGGCGTCAAGGATTACTCCATGACAGCACACTAGGGGGCTAGAGGAGATAGTTGTGCCATCAATAGATAATGAAATTATGGGCGGTGAGGTTGTGCCGGAGGGTGGGAAGATGATCAGCTCGGTCTTAGACATGTTAAGTTTAAGAAAGCACTGGGACATCCAAGAAGAGATAGCAGAAAAACAGTTGCAGATACGAGTGAGGAGAGTGGGGGAGAGGTCCGGGGAGGAATGGTAGATTTAAGTATCATCAGAATAGAGATGATATTGGAAGTCAAAAGAACTAATGAGTTCACCTAAAGAGGACATGTAGAGAGAGAAAAGGAGAGGACCAAGAACGGAACCTTGAGGGACACGAGGTGCAGTCATGAGAGGAGACAGAGAAGGAACGGTCAGAGAGGTAGGAAGACAGCCAAGAGACAGCAGCATCATGCAGACCAATGGAGTGAAGGATTTGCTGGAGGGTGGTCCACAGTGTCAAAAGTAGCAGAGAGGTCAAGATGAATAAGCAGAGAGTAGTGGCCTTTAGATTTGGCAGCATGAAGGACATTGCAGACTTTTGTGAGGGCAGTTTCAGTAGAGTGGAGAGGACTGAAGTCAGATTGGAATGGGTCAAGCAATGAGTGTGAGGAAAGAAATGAAGTAAGTTGGCTGTAAACAATACACTCAAGTGTTTGGAGGCAAAAGGGAGGAGAGAGATGGATCGGTAGTTGAAGAGGGTGTTTGGATCAAGGGTAGGTTTTTTAAGAATAGGAGAGACGAGTGCATGCTTGAAGGCAGAGGGGACAGTGCCTGATGAGTGGGAGAGATTGAGAAGGTGGGCAAGATGGGAACAAGCAGAAGGAGAGAGGTAGCAGAGGAGGCCGGAATGGATAGGGTCAAGTGGGGAAATGGTGGAGGGGGAGTAACAGATGAGGGCCTGAAAAATGTCAGAGTTGGTGAGAGGGATGGGGAGTGGTGGTAAGGGATAAGAAGTGGCTGGTTGCTGATGGTCTGGTGGGATGTGATGTCCTGACATATGGAATACATTTTGGATGTGAAGTAAGTGTCAGGGTCAAGAGCAGAGAGTGAGGAGGGAAGATGAAGTGGAGGTGGGCAGAGGATTAAGTTGAGAGTGGCAAAGAGGCGCCAGGGGTTGGAAGATGGAAGGAGATGAGATTCTTGAAGTATAACTGTTTAGCGAGGTAAAGGGCAGCACTGAAGGACAAGAACTTGCTTCCTTCAGGCAGGCGTTACAGGGCCGTCCCCGCCAGGTCCGCCAGAAGCCTCAAAAGTTTCTTTCCCCAAGCGGTCCGCCTGCTGAACTCCTGAACATTGACTGACTAGACGTACATGTAACTCACTTGTGTTCCTACCGTATTCCTATCTGTATGACTTTGCTTACCCCCCCACCTGCTTATCTGATACCTACTTGGCTGTTGTAAAGCAAACCGAAGACAAATTCCTAGTATACGCAAGTATACCTGGCCAATAAACCTGATTCTGATAAGTTTGAAATGGAGGAATTCTCCCCTAGAGCGTGCTTTCCTCCAGTGTCGCTCGGCAGTATGTGAGCATTTTTATCTGGGGCATTTGGTGTGCCAAGGTTGAGGTGTTAATTTGCGAGGATGAATAGTGGTTGGTGGAGCGACCGAGGGGGTAATTCAGTCCTGATCGTAGCAGAAAATTTGTTAGCAGTTGTGCAAAACCATGTGCACTGCAGGTGTGGCAGATATAACATTTGCAGAGAGAGTTAGATTTAGGTGGGTTATTTTGTTTCTGTGCAGGGTAAATACTGGCTTCTTTATTTTTACACTGCAATTTAGATTTTAGATTAGAACACACCCCACCCAAATCTAACTCTCTCTGCACATGTTATATCTTCACCCCCACCCCAGGGAGGATAGGGATAGGGATGTGGTCTCAATAGCCTCAATGTTATGCGTAGTGATGGTCACCTTAGGAGGTAGAGATGGGGAAGCAGAGATAGATAAGTTAAAGGAGGGCAGGTGATGGTCAGGGAGGGGAAATGGGGAGTTGGAGCAATCAGAAATATCACAACGGTGAGTGAAGACCAAATCCAGTGAGCTCCCATTCACATGGGAGGGTGAGGAGGTCCACTGGGAGAGACCAAGTGAACATGTGAGGTTAAGGAGTTTAGAGGTAGCACCACAGTACTAAAAGTAAATGCAATTTTACAAACTAGAATACAATACAGTATTAAAATACATTATTAAATACAAACTGATACAACATGCAGCATAATAAAACTGCTAAAATCTTTCATAACAACAGAAACAACTCATCGTCACACAAACACATATACGATGCCGTATGCCTGAATCTACATGGGTGTATATGCGTGGCCACTTTCCTGTGAATGTGCTGAGTGATTTCACAGAAGATATGGAGCTGTGCGCACTCTTCATCAGACCTTGTACAACAGGATACAGTGCGCACCCTGTACCTATAGACTTTGTTTATTTTATTAGGTAATCCGCAAATGTTTTATCACTAGTAGAAAGTAATAAATGATACCAAAAAACATTAATTCTATTTAAAATGTAATACTGTAAGATCCGCAGTGGGAATTGAAATATAATTAATTTTGATTTCTCATTCACTTTCATTATTGCTAACTGGAGATAATAAAAAAAAGTTTTTGCCTGTGTGAATAGGTCATATCTGTAATCCTGTGTCAGTCCATCCCACTGCGGATCTTACAATATTACATTTTAGATAGAAGAATTAATGTTTTTTGTGTAATTTATGAATTTACTTTCACCTAGTGCTAAAGTATTTGATGATTACCTAATAGGACAAGCAAGGTCTATAGGTACAGGGTGCACACTGTATCCTGTTGTACAAGGTCCTGATGAAGAGTGCGTACAGCTCCAGATCATTAAGCACATTCACAGGAAAGTAAGTGGTCACACATATACATCCATGCAGATTTGGGCATACGGCATTGAATGTTCTGATTATGCGTTTGTGTGACGATGAGTTGTTTCCATTGTTATGACAGATTTTAGCAGTTTTATTTTGCTGAATGTTGTAATCGTTTGTATTTAATATTGTATTTTTTTACTGTATTGTAGTTTGTAAAATTGCATTTCCTTTTAGTACTGTGGTGCTACTTATTAATGTAACACCTTTTAACACTTAGGGGGGGTTATCCTATTAGCGTTGAATCACGAAAAACCCCTATGCAATTATCCATAAAAAGTTTTTACCCAATAATTTTACCGCAAATTTCACTTCACCTACTCTGAGCAGATTAAAAATTGGGGAAAATCTCTATTTTAAGACAAAAATGTCAGGATTTGGTTCAGAAACCCCAGGACACCCCCCTGAATGAGTAATTAGGCACTTAGATGTTTTTTATTATTTTTCATTGGCCAATAATGAAATGTCAGTTTTGGGGTGCAAAATGATGGAATTTGGGGTTCAAGGTATAGGATAGGTATATTGGGGTGCTTTATGAGTGGCACAAGTGTTTCTAGGCTTGCAGATGAGAGTAGTCAGTCTGTTTAAAATAAAAGTGCAACGTCCCATAAAATGACCCAAATGTATATTTATATCCATTTTAATGTACCTGGATTTCCATTCGAGCACTTATTTTGCTGGAAAAATCTTGCTTTTATAATATTTTTCCATTTAAGCAAAAATGCATTTAACAGCCATTTGACCCTATTTAAGTACCCCCAATATATTTAATATGACCTATAATACACTTTTATATTGTTTTCTTGAGTTACAGGCTGACTTCTCCATTTTCAAACTGATTTTGCACATTCGGAATAGGATAGGGTAAAAAAACGGGAGTATGCATACCCGCTAAAAGACGTTTTGCAAAATAGATGCAAAAGAATTACTGCAAAAAAGTGCAGCGATCTCGCGGTTAATTGGATACTGCCCATAAACTGCTGCTTCTCGCTAGTGTGATGCCATGGGGCGGTTGGCTTGTGCTGGCCCCGGGTAACGGGAAGGGGGGGGGGTGCTAACCCATTCTCTGGACTTGAATGTTAGGTACCCACCTGATGAGGTCACCTGGCCATGGTAGGTGGGTCCATATTTGTTGGCCGAAAATTGTAGAGTTTATCATAATTGCTCTGATTGCCAGAGTTTTTTTATTTTGCACCTGCATTTTCTCTTTTTCTGGCTGGCACTGCAATTCTCAGTATGCTAGCACCTCTCACTGGGGAGATGTTCTAAGCCTTGGAGAGTGATAGAAGTGGAGAAAGATAAAGTACCAGCCAATCAACTACTAACTGCCATGTTACAGCTGATTGGTTGGTAGTTTGTCTCCATCCACTTTATCACTCTCCACGGTTTAGTACATCTGATGAATTATGTTTAGAATTAGGGTGTGCAGTCCAACCGCCCCACCCCATTGTATAAGTTTGTTGCAAATAAAATAAATGGTTAAAAACATGGGTGCATGTGAGACTTATTGTGTGTGGCTTATGCTTGGCGTAAGCCAGACTAATGCTACTGTGTTGGACCAGCACATATTTTAACATAGTGGTCACTTTGCATATGTACGCAAACGCATTTTTTAAATGCACTTTACATTTGGGGATGTAATTGCTGTCAAGTCCGTTTCCGCCAATCAAAATGTTATTCAAACCAATAAAAAACATTTTTGAACCAGGTGATTTGTGTTCGTTGTATAAAAGTCGCAATTTTAGGTCCGTTTGGTTTAAAATAACAAATTGCCACATGTAATTGTGACGTGTGGCCATCCTTTTATCTGTCCCTAATTAAGATCTCCCAGACAGAAAATCACTAGGAAAATTGCATCAGAAAGCATTTTATTCAACATTATCCACAAAACCCTGCATAATCTAGGATTATCCAGATAATGTCTTTGACATAACACACGGGCAAAACTATTAACTGTTCAGATTCAGAGCTCAGCTCAGCTCATGTAATACAAATATTAAAAGAATTTAAAGCTATTTGAAAAAAATAAAGCCAATTAATTCTGAAATGATATGTAGAGCAACCATAATTTTTCAAGGATTTGCAACTACTGTATCTGATAATCCAGGATATCTGTCTGGGTCCCAGCACAAGTAGTCTTATATATCATTACACATGCAGAGGTCTGAGAAACAACGGGTGGAGGGAGTCAGAAGCATTACGGGAACAAGGAATCACACTCCCACTGCAATTAGAAAATAATTTTAAAATAACTTTTAATTACAGGCACTGGCGGGGCTCCACAGCATATCTGCATTGTTGGTGCCTAAACCTGGTTGACACGTCCAGCTCTGAAGCTAGTACAAACTGAGAGCATTTGTTCTTTAGTATACCTATTTTAATATTGAATGGGATCTAGTACATACACAGATTGATTACAGGTTAGGTGTAAAAGCTCTGAATATTATGCTTTTTTTATTATTTTTTTGCCAAAGTAATCACAAATTTGCATATGTGGTGGCCAGTAGCGTTGCTTTTAGTTAAGTGTCTGTGATCGCCACCTACATTTTACTGCTGATGGAACTGCAAAACTTTCTGCACGTAGACAGAAGAGCGTCATCAGTCCAACACTGCGATGTGCAACGTACAATTAATATTACATATGTCAGTAACACTTAAGGGAGGGAGATGTACTAAAGGTGCATAAACACGGTGAGATATTGGCTATCTCCGATTTTGACTATCTTTACTTGAGATATTGGCTATTTGCGATTTTGACTATACTATATAGTCAAAATTGCCTTGCCTGCACAGTCTATCTTTTCTCGCGATACTGACCCCGCGGGAGCGTGCATCGGTATCGCAAGCTGTGTACACATGGTGCGATATTGACTTATGGGCCCTACACACTGCGCGATAGTAATGAAAGATATGAACGTTCTCTTTCATTAATGAACGAGATACCGTTCATATCTTTCAGTGTGGAGGCACCAGCGATGAACGATGCTCGGCCCCGCGCTCGTTCATCGCTGGTGCCCCGTCGGCTGTGCATGCAGGCCAATATGGACGATCTCGTCCATATTTGCCTGCACTTCTATGGAGCCGGGTGCCGGGGGAATGCAAAAACTTCACTCCCCCCGTCACTGCCCCTCCGCCGCCGGGTCGCCAGTCGGCCATATCCACCATCGGGCAGCTTGGTGGCGGATCGCTCAATGTGTAGGGCCCATAACTTTCATTATGATTTTGCCTATATCGCACTGTGTGTATGCACCTTAAGCCTTGGAGAGGGATAATGTGGAAAGAGATAAACTACTAACCAATCAGCTCCTAACTTTCATATTTCAATCACAGCCTGTAACATGGCAGTTAGGAGATGATTGGCTTGTGCTTTGTCTCTATCCAAGGCTTAATACATCTTCCCCAGGAGATGTAGCCTGATAGGTAAGAGATTTATTTCTGAGATCCTTGGATACAGTTATAGACAAATGAAAGTCTCTGTAGAAGGAAAAACAAACTTTAAAAGCTATTTTTCTTTCTACCTTCCTTGTATTTTCTTATTAGTATAATCCATCTAGATACTATAATATCTCAGAGAAGGCTCATCCTATTCAAGTTTATTTTACAAATTGTCCAATCTATAGCATTATGTTACAGCAGCGATAATATTGTGTTACCTGATTCCAATGAAATGAAATGGAGCTGAATGAACTGAGCTACTGTAGCCTTGGACAGCACTGTGATAAGTGCACCTCTGTAGCCTCTGGGCCTGATGCAGTCTAGTGTATGTGCATGGGTAACAATGTATAGATTTCTCCAGATGTGGCCTTTTGCGGTGTGCCCGCCACCTATCTGTACACTTGGCTTGCTGCTAGGCATCTTTATTAGGGCCTGATTTAGAGGTGGACGCACTGCCGATGTCAGAAGTAGTGGAACCATGTTTTCCTTTTTGCCACTGTGCATGCACAACGCATATGCGTCCTGATTATGTCCGCGGCTGTGATTTCAGACACACACATGGCGAAGTGTATTGAAGATATAGTGAGAGTTTGTGAGCGGTTACTGAGAGGTGGCTTAGCGCAGGCATGGAGATGTTATGGGAATGTCGCTGAAGTGTTTGCATACATGGGGGTGGTGCATGCTTCCATGGTGTGTCTCAAGATGCAGCACACCCACAAATGCTGACAGTGGGCGTCTCAGGACTGGCATATTTGGATGCACGGATGTACACCAGGGAAGTACATTGTAGTGGCATTTGCATATAGTCTCAGACGGGCGACCGCCACTAGATGCAGCTGCTAGTGCTTCTGCCTCCACCTGTGAGTCAGCACATGCACTTTCCCTGGGTGCCTGGAATCAGACGCATCTATGCTTACATCTATCTCTACATGGTTTGCAGTTCTGTCGACACGCCCTGGCTCACCTTTGCTTACATGAGAATGCAACGTCCATTCCCAACTCCTCGGGTGTAAGTGTAGATGCAACATCTCTGCATCGTCCGTACTTGCCTGCGCTCAGCTTCCAGGTATGCACAGTGTGATATTGTGCTAGGTGTACGTTCATTTCTGTCTGCTTTCCTATGTGCATCAACTTGCCTTGTGTTGGCATCAATTCACATCCGTATTGTAGGTGCAATTCCAGATGCCTACAGTGAACAGGATTGTAATACAACTATATGCCCATATTCACATTGCTCCTGTCTTCTATGCACGAGAGCAGCCATAACTACTATCAACAGCACTTCCACCTACCCCATGCTACATGCAGAAGATGCAACTGAATTTGCTGTGACTGTGCCCATGACACACACAAGGAAGGTTTCCCATGCATGCATAATCCAGCTGGCGCCCAGTTGCCACACAGTAACACCCATTCAGGCTCCGCAGAGAGAAGACTGAGCTGCGTGCAAATTAGAACCACTCATAAGTCCTTAATGAGGCGTATGCAGCTTTGTGACACTTGTGCAGCTTTGTGACACTTGTGTCCCACTCGGAATCAGGCCCTAAATGCTTAATGAAATTTGTTCAATGGGAATACGCTATGTTTGTTCTTTTAATAGTATGAATGAACTCCCTCCTTTATCTTTCAGTTAGCAATCTTCTAAATGTATTTTTTGCACAGCATCTTATTTATATTCTGCATTATGCATAGTGACCCACACACGAGCACAGATAGATGTGCAGTTTGCATGAATAACTCTCCCTGCTCGCACTGTGCTGTATCTTGTGGCTCTGATATATTGATTGGGTACATTACCACTTAGCACAGAGTCAGTGTGACTGCACATAAGGTCAAGGGGAACACTTTGTTTACTGTCAGCATCCTACATTAATGGGAGAAGGACAGGTCAGGTCTCCATAGAATTGATTATCTTTCAGCCATGGGTCTTTCTGCCAGATACTAATTGGGCTTCCTGCTTTTCACTTATTGGGATAGACAAGATGTCAGACATCTGAAAGTGATGCCATCCTATTATAATTTATTAATGCATATCCCAGCAGGACACTAAACAATCATAGATCATACCAGATAGTTACTTGCCACCTTATCTAACTGTGAAAGCGCAACTAGTCATTTTAGTGGATGTTACAGGACCCTTTCCTAAAAACACAGAAGCACATTTAGACTCATTATTCTTTAGTGTAGTAACCTCTAAAATATACAACCTGTAGCTATCATGGGACTACACGTCCCAGCATTACCTGCAAGCATCTACTGTAACAGCTGGCTAAGCCTGCTCTAAAGCGCAGAACGGAATTGCAGTAGATAAAAATAACACTGAATACTCATAAAGTAAAATTAGCTGAAGTTAGTAAGAGTTTTACAAACTTTGTATTGCTGCTGCCGCACCTGTATTGTGTGTGCTTATATTAGTACACAGTCTACTTGGGTGACTTCCGTTCGTATCAAGCTAGAGCTTCTGTAAATCAAATTCAAAATTGTTATTGAGAAAATACACGGTCGAGTCATATTATTATGACCACCAGCTAATAGCCAGAGCAACCGCTTCAGTACCGGGGGGTTCGCTGAACTGTCGTTTTAGACACACGTCTGGTAGCCCCCAGGTTCATTTTGTAGGTGAGCTGTTCTACTGTAGCGTGTAGGTCGGCCCTCGCGCACCTTTGTAGCCGACGTTCACCTCTCACATCAACAAACTGCGCTGTTTCAGAAATACTGCCACCCTTTCCCCAAAGCCGAAAATCTTCCCTTTTTTTGCAACTCCTGGTTCTAAAAATCCGGGGGGGGGAAACTGACAGGGGATCCCCCGTATTTTTAAAACCAGCACCGGGCTCTGCGCCTGGTGCTGGTGCAAAAAATACGGGGGACAAAAAGCGTAGGGGTCCCCCGTATTTTTTACACCAGCACCGGGCTCCACTAGCTGGACAGATAATGCCACAGCCGGGGGTCACTTTTATACAGCGCCCTGCGGCCGTGGCATTAAATACCCAACTAGTCACCCCTGGCCGGGGTACCCTGGAGGAGTGGGGACCCCTTCAATCAAGGGGTCCCCCCCCAGCCACCCAAGGGCCAGGGGTGAAGCCCGAGGCTGTCCTCCCCATCCAAGGGCTGCGGATGGGGGGCTGATAGCCTTTTAGAAAGTTTTGTATTATATCTAACATAGGTGTGGGCTGGCCCTGATAAATCGCCCCTTTTACCCATGACGGCAATGAGTGATATGTATGCAGATGACTTATCGCACACCTTATATACCCACCAAGCCAGCGCACGGCACGTGACGTACTTCATGGGCTACGCACTGCCGACTTCAAATGTAGGAGGTGGTCGTAATAATGTAACACGACCGTGTAACTGATTATTAAAATTATAATGAACAGGTTGTTTTTTTTATATAGCTCTGTGTTATGCAGTGCTTTGCAGAGAAAATGACGGCTTTGCTTCACTCTAGCTTGCAATCTACACTTATGTGCTAGAAAAACTGAAAAAACTGCTTCCATTCTCGGTACATGCTACTAATGGATTCAGTATGATTTACCATATCCCGACAGCGGCATCCTGCCCGCCAGAATGCCGGCAGCAGGGTGAACACAAAGAGTCCACTTGCGGCCTCGTTGCACTCACCACGGTGCGGGCCTGCTGCGCTCGCCGCAGGATCTATTCCCATTCTATGGGTGTTACGAGTGGGAATAGTCCTGTTTTGCTGGGATTCTGGCTGGCGGGATTCCGACGTCTATATACTGACCGCCGGGATCCCGACAGCTGGCAAATTGAATGGATCCCCCACCAATACCCCTGCATTAAATGGTATCTTCTGCAATTGAAGTACTATATCTAGGCATATATCTCTGCAATCCAATGTTATATAATTTGCAGGGCATATTGTAATGTATTACAGTCACTGTGAACAATGCTTGATGGTAGGTGACAGAGAGATGGGTTACTCCAACCCCGAAATCAACATCAAATTTAGATTTTCACATGCAACAATTTCAAGGGTGTACAGCGACTACACAACATCAGGGAAAACATCCAGCATGTGACACTGCTGACAAAAAAACTCTGGATGATCACTTACAGCGTTGCAACATCTGACCAGCGTGTGACATTTCAGCAGACAGCAGCTAAATGTAATGCTGGGTCCACAAGTGACATCAGCGTTCGACAGCGCATTCCCTTTCTTCTATGGGTTAAAGGAACTAATGGCCCACTAGTGTCCTATTTCTCAACCCAGGGCCAAGCTCTGTGCATCACCTGGGCATATGAATACCGCTGGATGCAAGATGACTGGAAAGCAGTAGCCTTTCTCCCAGTGTGACACTGACATGTAAGAACAGCAGCTGGCATTTTCCCATGTTGGCTGATTCTCTTTCATGTAGGTGTCTGTCATTCGTGTAAGGGTGTTGCAGGGGCATTATAATCATTGGATGAGTGATATCATGTCACTCTTTCAGCTTTTTGGTGCCCAACCATTGGAGTGTGAGGCAATCGTTTGCCTCTATTCCTGTCTTGTATTATACCACGCTATTTGCCCTTACCATGGTTCACGACCGATCTTCTGTATGTGCTTTGAATTCATTGAGCCTCCGTACAGACAGCAAAAAGAATTTTTGGCAGATGTATTAACCTGGAGAAGGGATAAAGTAGTGATAAGTGGAAGGTGATAACGCACCAGCCAGTCAGCTCCTAACTGTCATTTTTCAAATCCGTAATGATTGGCTGGTGCGTTATCACTTTCCACTTATAACTGCTTTATCACTTCTCCAGGTTAATACATCTGCCTCAAAGTTCTCCAAACTGCAACAGACGTTTTGAATCGGGCTCTGTTGTGAGCACTAATAGGATTGTGGGGAAATGAGCAGTTCTGTGGCTCTTCTGTTTAGAAACATCAGTATCTTTATACAGTTCTGAAAACTAAGTCCTGTACAGAAGCAGACCTTACAAAGGTGATATTGGGGGTCATTCCGAGTTGTTCGCTCGTTGCCGATTTTCGCTATACTGCGATTAGTCGCTTACTGCGCATGCGCAAGGTTCGCAGAGCGCATGCGCTTAGTTATTTTACACAAAAGTTAGGTATTTTACTCACGGCATAACAAAGCTTTTTCATCGCTGTGCTGATCGTAGTGTGATTGACAGGAAGTGGGTGTTTCTGGGCGGAAACTGGCCATTTTATGGGAGTGTGCGGAAAAACGCAGGCGTTCGAGTTGCAAAACGCAGGAGTGGCTGGAGAAACGGGGGAGTGGTTGGGCGAACGCTGGGTGTGTTTGTGACGTCAAACCAGGAACGAAAAGGACTGAGCTGGTCGCAATGGCTGAGTAAGTCTGGAGCTACTCAGAAACTGCTAAGAAATTTCTTTTCGCAATTCTGCTAATCTTTCGTTCGCAATTCTGCTAAGCTAAGATACACTCCCAGAGGGCAGCGGCTTAGCGTGTGCAATGCTGCTAAAAGCAGCTAGCGAGCGAACAACACGGAATCACCCCCATTGTGCCCTCTCCTGTGTTGAACTGCTATTGTTCACACTGAATTTCCCGTATTGTAATACTTTGTAATGCCTTAGACTGTCCTTAGAATTTAGTGACAGCTGACAATTATACTGTACTATTTCTAAAGGTGCATACACACTGAGCGATTTTCCCCCCTGCCCAGCGATGTCAGCGGGGGTGAACGGCTTTCCATAGCAGAACGCTATGGAAAGCCGTTCACCCCGCCGTTCATGAAGCGGGGGCGCACATCAGCGCTCATCGCCTGGGCATACACACTGGGCGGTTTTGAGCTGAAAGCAGCTCAACACACCAAAAGTGAGCTGCTTTCAGCTCAAAATCGCCCAGTGTGTATGGGCCTTTAGTCATTTTCTACAATATACATAAGAGAAAACAAGACCACATAGGTATAGCCGGTTTGTATATTAGGTGCTTAGCTAACTAAGAATAAAGTGGTTGTGACAGAAGCTCTTGTATCAGACACCATAAGAGAACTTTCCTACAGCATGTATTGAAATTTCACACTTTACCTGGGATCTGATCTCTAGGTCGACATACTTAACGGTCCACGTGGACTACGATTGGAACAGTAACCTGTGCTGAGCGAAGCGAGTCACCTTGCCCGTAGCATGGCGAGCGAAGCAAGCCATGTGAGGGGACATGGTGCACTAATTTGGGTTCCCCGTCACTCTACGAAGAAAACAACACCAAAAAAACATAAAAAAACTCATGTCGACCTTTTGACCTGTCGACCTAGTTACTGTCGACCAATAGTGGTTGACCTAGACACTGTCGACCTAGTTACTATCTACCTTCCATACCACACCCCTTTTACCTACAGTGCATCCGTAAAGTATTCACAGCGCTTCACTTTTTCCACATTTTGTTATGTTACAGCCTTATTCCAAAATGGAATAAATTCATTTTTTCCCTCAAAATTCTACACACAATGCCCCATAATGACAACGTGAAAAGTTTTTTTTTTAAAGATTTTTGCAAATTTATTAAAAATAAAAAAAACTAAGAAATCACATGTACATACTGTACGTATTCACAGCCTTTGCCATGAAGCTCAAAATTAAGCTCAGGTGCATCCTATTTCCACTGATCATCCTTGTGATGTTCGTACAGCTTAATTGGAGTCCACCTGTGGTAAATTCAGTTGATTGAGTCAAAGGAATTGTCTGTAGACCTCCGAGACAGGATTGTCTCGAAGCACAAATCTGGGGAAGGGTACAGAAAAACATCTGCTGCTTTGAAGATCCCAATGAGCACAGTGGCCTGCATCATCCGTAAATGGAAGAAGTTCAGAACCAGTAGGACTCTCCCTAGAGCTGGCCAGCCATCTAAACTGAACGATCGGGGGAGTAGGGTCCTAGTCTGGGAGGTGACCAAGAACCTGATGGTCACTCTGTCAGAGCTACAGCATTCCTCTGTGGAGAGAGGAGAACCTTCCAGAAGAACAACCATCTCTGCAGCAATCCACCAATCAGGCCTGTATGGTAGAGTGGCCAGATGGAAGCCACGCCTTAGTAAAAAGAACACGGCAGCCCGTGGAGTTTGCCAAAATGCACCTGAAGGACTCTCAGACCATTCGAAACAAAATTCTCAGGTCTGATGACACCAAGATTGAACTCTTTGTCGTGAATGCCAGGCTTCATGTTTGGAGGAAACCAGGCACCGCTCATCACCAGGCCAATACCATCCCTACAGTGAAGCATTGTGGTGGCAGCATCATGCTGTGGGGATGTTTTTCAGCAGCAGGAACTGGGAGACTAGTCAGGATAGAGGGAAAGATGAATGCAGCAATGTACAGAGACATCCTGTATGAAAACCTGCTCCAGAGCGCTCTTGACCTCAGACTAGGGCGACGGTTCATCTTTCAGCAGGACAACGACACTAAGCACATAAAATAGTAAAATGATTGCCGCGCTAATGTGTGTTATATCAGCAGCTCCATATAATAGATACAATAGGAAAAATATAAAAATAAGGAGCGCTTGAATAATTAAATTAATTTTGAACGCACATACCTGTGAAAATAAAAGAATGATTATTAAAAATGTTACAGCTAGTTAAAGGGTTTTTGGAACCCGAAACGCGTTGGAGACTATCACGGTGAGGAAAACGGAGGACCTTCAGTCAGTGCACGCAAACACTGACACGCTTCAAACAAGTGACCGCATGAAGAGATCAAGCCGGAGCGGCCGCAGCAACGGAAAGACGACATCAATGACAACTGCGGCTGACGCTTGTACAGGAACATCAAGCCGCTAAAGGTACAAGCAGGGACAGTAGGGATAGTTAAAACCCGCTCACAAAGACTGTCCAATCTGATGCATATTGGAAAGCTAATACTAGCAATATCTCCGTTTCACCAATCATTCACAAAAAGAGCTGTAACATTTTTAATAATCATTCTTTTATTTTCACAGGTATGTGCGTTCAAAATTAATTTAATTATTCAAGCGCTCCTTATATTGACACTAAGCACATAGCCAAGATATCAAAGGAGTGGCTTCAGGACAACTCTGTGAATGTCCTTGAGTGGCCCAGCCAGAGCCCAGACTTGAATCCGATTGAACATCTCTGGAGAGATCTGAAATTGGCTGTGCACCGACGCTTCCCATCCAACCTGATGGACCTTGAGAGGTACTGCAAAGAGGAATGTGCGAAACTGCCCAAAGATACAGTAGGTGTGCCAAGCTTGTGGCATCATATTCAAAAAGACTTGGGGCTGCCAAAGGTGCATCAACAAAGTATTGAGCAAAAGCTGTGAATACTTATGTACATGTGATTTCTTAGTTTTTTATTTTTTATAAATTCGCAAAAATCTTAAAAAAACTTTTCTTGTTGTCATTATGGGGTATTATGTCAAGAATTTTGAGGGGAAAAATTAATTTATTCCATTTTGGAATAAGGCTGCAACATAACAAAATGTGGAAAAAGTGAAGCGTTGTGAATACTTTCCGGATGTACAGTAGGTAGCAATTACAGGTATCCAACTACTGCATACACGCACGTAACTTGGCTTACCTGAAAATAGGAACAATGGCTATTTATTTTCGGTAATACTGAGATTGCCACTGTAAATAAAAGAATAAGGCTGTGGTTGGAAACCCAGGAGTACAGTTACTGCTGATACAGAAGAGGCAATGGGAAGCTTCATTGTGCAGTGAGAACTACTTAACATACTATTGATCCATATACGTACAAACACACAAAGGGGTACTTAGGAATTTCCTGTTGCTCAGCTGACCCAAGAGTATAGGAAATATAATCGTAAATAGAGTAAGTTACCTCTCGCTGGAATGAATATCCCAGGATCAAGGTAGCCTGAATAGGGGCTAGACATTTCAGGGTTCGTTTTGCGGATTGATTTTTTTAATCGTTATTTTTGTAGGCTGGACCTACTATGTGTACAGTATGTGCTTCACTTTGACTTTGTATTCCCCATGAGTTAGTGTAGTTGATCACATAAGGCAATCATATAAGTATGTATGCTCTGGATGCTAACCAAGACAACTGCATTCTCCCAGTGTTTATTTTAAGCAATGTTATAGGCACTGTTCTAGACACATTTAATTGAGTAGATAACACATCAAGGAGCAATGACGTAAAATAGATAGATAGATAGATAGATAGATAGATAGATAGATAGATAGATAGATAGATAGATAGATAGAGAATTCTTTAATATGCACCTTCGGACACCTTTGAGTTGAACTTTCTTTAGAACACTTAGTAAGAACTTCAGTCTAGTTATATCACTAGTCATCATTAGTCCCCCACCCTGCAAGTATACTGTCAATGGCATGCTTGCACTCAGAGTTACTGCCTTTCCACCCTGGCGTCTAGTAAGACAGCCTCCCAGTCACCCTTACTATCAGTGTCGAACTGGGACAAGAAGGGCCCACCGGGAAATGCAGTGGCAGGGGCCCATGCTTAAGGGTGTGGCCAGGCAATAGTGGAGGTGTGGCCAACCATCACAGAGTCCCGGCTAACCAGTAGAGAGTGCATGGGTTGGGTCCCTTGATAAATCTCTCTCTCTTTCTCTCTCTCTCTCTCTCTCTCTCTCTCTCTCTCTAATAAATATATATATATATATATATATATATATAAAAACACTGCTTGTGCATGCATGGTAATGCAGAAGATTAATAACAGGAGTAGGTGGACCCACAGGCAGTGGGCCCACCGGTGGTTTCCCCTGTTCCCCTGTGGGCCAGTCCAACCCTGCTTACTATAAACTAACGCTGATTGCTTTGTGTTTTATTTATATAGCTTCAGAGTTTACATTAGTACAGTGCAGTCAGTGAAGCAGTTTAAACATAGCATGACAACTACAGTATACAGAAACTGTAAAATAGCGAGAAGAATACAGATACCAGTTTCACCAATCAAACCCTTAGTGTTCTTTCCAGCACATTGCAAGTTCACTAAAGGGGGAATATTTAATTTACTGGCATTTAATGGACATCAACCCATAGTAAGTGGGATAAATTCGAGCATAGGCAAACGCAGGGGGGGTTCCGGTGGCACGGAAACCCCCTCCTCTTGGCAAGTGGCTCAAATTATGACAACAATGGCATATAATACTATTACTAGAGCTGCCACCACATCATGCAATGTAGACAGAGCAGAGCTGCTGCACATGCCCAGTGGTAGCAGCAGCTTCTACCAAGTGTGTGTGTGTGTGTGTGTGTGTGTGTGTGTGTGTGTGTGTGTGTGTGTGTGTGTGTGTGTGTGTGTGTGTGTGTGTGTGTGTGTGTGTGTGTGTGTGTGTGTATCTAAGTCCTCAATCACTGCACTCTACCAGAAAGTAGCTTCCAGGAAGAAGAGACAGGAGCCTTATCATGAGGTGGGGAATGTGTGATTAGAAAGTGCAGGACTGGTTCTATTATGTTTGTGTATGTATTTATTTATTATGGTATGTTAAACCTTTTCCTGACCACTTCTCTTATTTAAATATATTTTATACAGCCTATAACCTAGTTAGATATTAATACTGTGTTCCATACAGTGTCCAGTATATAAAAAGTCCAATGTTTACATTAATGTCCAGGGTTATTACCAGGTTCTTCTAACGCTCCCCCAGACTCTCGCACTTGCTCCAATGTTCCACAGAGTGGGAGATTGTGGATTGCATTTTGAAACCCCCCTCTAGAAATCCTGCGTTTGCCAGTGTCGAGGACCTATGGGTTATTATGGTTGTGGCACCCAAGAACAGTCTATTTAACGCAGATATTATTTTTTTTAGACACAGAAAAAACCCTCATTAACTGCTGCTTGTGGGCTGTATTTGGGACTAAGTGAATAGCTCTGCTGCTTCAAGTAGTCCACGGTAGTTTACTGCGACTAATTTAGTACCCCCCTATGCATTAAATTCTGAACATCTCTATAAAATACAGACCATAAATTTCTGGTGGCTGTGGAACATGCATACTTCCCAATTATAGTGGGACAGGTGGGCACCCCCCGGTTGGCACCTTTTTGTTTACAAAACATCCATTTTTTTATGCTGCAGCTGTGGAGAAACCTACCTCCAAAAGTGAGACTGTTGGGAGGTATACAATATGGGCCCTAAATATATGGTAGCTGTATAATATGGACCACAAATTGAATGGACCACCTTGAATCTTTCCTAACTGTACTATACCGGCCCTCTCAGGCGGTGATAAAATGCAGACCCCAAATCTTTAGTGGTGACACAGTGCTTCTTCCTCTGTCCCATAAGTTTGCCTATTGTGCACCTCCCAACCTTGTCTTATGTACAGTACCTGGTCTATTAGGGTGACAGGTGTATTAGTAACATGAGCTGGTACAATCCGTTAATTCTAGTGATGGACAAACAGAGGCACAGAGAGGGGATAAAAGCCAACCCTAAAAAGAAAGTTTAAATATAAAATTACAAGTACTGCACAGCCATGCTTATTAACAGGCCTGGTTATAAAGTTTTGACACCCATGCAAACAGCATAGTCATTGCATTGATCTTGCTGCCGTCTTAAGGTCTGCTTGATATAACTTCTGACTTACCACAAATAAGTGGAGCAATTTAGTAGGACACACGTTTGTGACATCTGCAATCTGCAGATGCCAATTACTGTATAACATGTAAGATGCAGGTGCCACTGGCACTTACTGTATAAAATGTCATCTGCAGGTGCCACTTACTGTATAAAATGTCATCTGCAGGTGCCACTTACTGTATAAAATGTCATCTGCAGGTGCCACTTACTGTATAACATGTAAGATGCAGGTGCCACTTACTGTATAACATGTAAGATGCAGGTGCCACTTACTGTATAAAATGTCATCTGCAGGTACCACTTACTGTATAACATGCAAGATGCAGGTGCCAGTTTCTGTAGAACATGCAAGCTGCAGGTGCCAGTTTCTGTAGAACATGTAAGATGCAGGTGCCACTTACTGTATAACATGTAAGATGCAGGTGCCACTTGCTGTATAACATGTAAGCTGCAGGTGCCAGTTTCTGTAGAACATGTAAGATGCAGGTGCCACTTACTGTATAACATGTAAGGTGCAGGTGCCACTTACTGTATAACATGTAAGGTACAGGTGCCACTTACTGTATAACATGTAATCTGCAGGTGCCACTTACTGTATTTCATGTAATCTGCTGGTGCCAGTTACTGTATAATATGTAAAATGCAGGTAGCACTTACTGTATAACATGTAAGCTGCAGGTGCCACTTACTGTATAACATGTAAGCTGCAGGTGCCACTTACAAAATGTAATCTGCTGGTGCCACTTACTGTATAACATGTAAGATGCAGGTGCCACTTACTGTATAACATGTAAGCTGCAGGTGCCACTTACTGTATAACATGTAAGCTGCTGGTGCCACTTACTGTATAACATGTAATCTGCTGGTGCCACTTACCGTATAACATGTAAGCTGCAGATGCCACTTACTACAGAACATGTAATATGCAGGTAGCACTTACTGTATAAAATGTAATCTGCAAGTGGCACTTACTGTATAAAATGAAAACAATAAATCCTTATTGTCCATATAACATGATGATGTTGTTCTTCAGGAGGTGTGTGAAGGAGTGGGAGGAGCCACATGACAGTGCCCTGTACTGCATACAAAGTAATGGGAACAACATGATAGCCAGTGGGTCCTCATACTATGGAGTTGTGAGATTATGGGACAAGAGAATGAACCAATGTTTACAGGTATGTATAGAGCTCTTTATCTTTATATTTACCTATCAAAATGTATTGTAACTTTTCTTAAAGTAATATTAATGAGAATCACTTTAATAGCAACCAATGGGATCTGGTCAGTCTCTCGGCAGTCGAAATACCGATGCTGGAATTCCGACGCTGCTCGGAATGTCAGCGCCGGCATCCCGAATGGGATCACAGTCCCGGCGCCGACATCCCAACGGCCAGGAACCCAAACGAGAGACTGCCGGCCCGCCGGAGAGGTAAACCGGTGAAGGGGGTGCAAGAGTTAGCATCCGGAAAGGGGGGGTTAGGTTTAGGGTGTGAGGAAGGTGGGTTATGTTTAGGCACCACCGGGGAGGGTAAGGCTGCAGGGGGGTGGTTTAGGTTTAGGCTGCGGAAAGGGAGGGTTAGGGGGTGAGGGGTTAGTATACTGATCCCGATTCTGACCAATCAGGTCACTAATTTCAGCTAATTTGGTAGACACATCCGAAATATTGGTTCAGTTTACGAAAACACCTTTCCTACCGTAAGAAGGTAACCAGTGCACTTAAACTGAATGCTGACTTGTTCAGCGGGAGTTTCTGACTGATCTAACACTGTACAATCTGTAGAGATTAGAAGACCCAAAGACAGTAAATATTATCAAATGTTACTTCTCACTAATCGACCTTAGCATGAGTAGAGGCAGCAATTGTGTGGACTCAAACCATACTTGCCTAATATCCCAAAAATTTGTGAGTTTCCATGAAGAGAAGGCGCTACTCTTCCTTGTGTCCTGGACTCATCCTTACAACTTTTTCCTTGCTTTGTACCCCCCCCCCCCCCCCTCCCCCTCCATTCAGGAGATTCCGGACAGAGGTCCAAAATGTAGACCGTATTCATAAGCATACAGCCTATCAATTAGGCAGGATATTGGTCTAGGGATGACAAAATGGTAGCCTCCACTGTGTATGGATGACTAGGTACACTATAATTTCACTTCTTAAGTTTCACAACTACTTTATTTGACTGTGATAACATGAGAAGAAGCAAAGGGGGTCATTCCGAGTTGATCGCTCGCTAGCTATTTTTTGCTGCGATCATATAGTCTCCGCCTATGGGGGAGTGTATTTTCGCTTTGCAAGTGTGCAAGCGCATGTGCAGCCGAGTGGTACACTTCAGCCTGTCCGGTCCTGGAATTGACGTTAGACACCCGCCCTGCAAACACTTGGACACGCCTGCGTTTTTCCAGCCACTCCCTGAAAACGGTCAGTTGACACCCATAAACGCCTTCTTCCTGTCAATCTTCTTGCGATCGGCTGTGCGAATGGATTCTTTGTTAAATCCATCGCTCAGCACCGATCCGCTTTGTACCCGTACGACGTGCCTGCGCATTGCGGTGCATACGCATGCGCAGTTTTGCCGAATTTTGACCTGATCGCAGCGCTGCAAAAAATAGGATTTTAATACCTACCGGTAAATCCTTTTCTCTTAGTCCGTAGAGGATGCTGGGGATGCTTCAAGAACTATGGGGTATAGATGGGATCCGCAGGAGACATGGGCACACTATAAGACTTTAAATGGGTGTGAACTGGCTCCTCCCTCTATGCCCCTCCTCCTCCAGACTCCAGTTATAGGAACTGTGCCCAGTGAGACGGACATTTCAAGGAAAAGGATTTATTTAATTAATTTAAACTAAGGTGAGTCACATACCAGCTCACACCACTAACACGCCATACAACATGGCATTCAATAACAACGCATGCAACGGCATGACCAACAACAGTCATAGATTGACTGAACTCAACGCAACATGAGCGTAACTATAACCAAACTGCAGATACAGGCCGCACTGGGACGGGCGCCCAGCATCCTCTACGGACTAAGAGAAAAGGATTTACCGGTAGGTATTAAAATCCTATTTTCTCATACGTCCTAGAGGATGCTGGGGATGCTACAAGAACCATGGGGTTTATACCAAAGCTCTAGAACGGGCGGGAGAGTGCGGATGACTCTGCAGCACCGATTGACCAAACAAGAGGTCCTCCTCAGCCAGGGTATCAAACTTGTAAAACTTCGCAAAGGTGTTTGAACCCGACCAAGTAGCAGCTCGGCAAAGTTGTAACGCCGAGGATGAGCCCACCTTTCTGGTAGAATGGGCTTTCACCGATTTCGGTAACGGCAATCCTGCCGTAGAATGAGCCTGCTGAATCGTATTACAAATCCAGCGCGTAATAGTCTGCTTAGAAGCAGGAGCCCCAATCTTGTTGGTAGCCCACAGGACAAACAGAGCCTCTGTTTTCCTAATCTGCGCCTTTCTGGCAACATAAATCTTCAAAGCTCTGACCACATCGAGAGACTTTGACTCCGCCAAGACGTCAGTAGCCACTGGCACCACAATAGGCTGGTTAACATGAAATGATGAAACCACTTTTGGCAGAAATTGCTGACGAGTTCTCAACTCCGCCCTATCAGCATGAAAAATCAAATAGGGGCTTTTGTGAGACAAAGCCGCCAACTCAGACACTCGCCTTGCAGACCCCAAGGCCAACAACATGACCACTTTCCAAGTAAGGAATTTTAACTCAGCCTTGCGCAAAGGTTCAAACCAATGTGATTGCAAGAATTGCAACACCACATTAAGGTCCCATGGTGCCACTGGGGGCACAAAGGGAGGTTGGATGTGCAGCACGCCTTTTACGAAGGTCTGAACTTCTGGAAGGGAGGCCAATTCTTTTTGAAAAAAGATCGACAAGGCCGAAATCTGTACTTTAATAGAGCCTAACTTTAGGCCCGCATCCACACCTGCTTGTTGGAAATGGAGCAAACGCCCCAGGTGAAATTCTTCCATAGGAGCCTTCTTGGATTCACACCAAGACATATATTTTATCCAAATACAGTGGTAATATTTTGCCGTTACTTCTTTTCTAGCCTGAAGAAGTGTAGGAATGACTTCACTGGGAATACCCTTTCGGGCTAGGATTTGGCGCTCAACCGCCACGCCATCAAACGTAGCCTCGGTAAGTCCTGATACATGCACGGCCCCTGTTGTAACAGGTCCTCCCGAAGAGGAAGAGGCCAGGGATCTTCTATGAGCAACTCCTGAAGATCTGGATACCAGGCCCTTTTTGGCCAATCCGGAACAATGAGGATCGCCTGAACCCTTGTTCTTCTTATAATTTTTAACACCTTTGGAATGAGTGGAAGTGGAGGGTACACATAGACCGACTGAAACACCCACGGTGTCACTAGGGCATCCACCGCTATCGCCTGAGGGTCCCTTGACCTGGAACAATATCTCTGAGGTTTCTTGTTGAGGCGGGACGCCATCATGTCCACTTGAGGAACTCCCCAGTGACTTGTCACTTCTGCAAAGACCTCTTGATGAAAACCCCACTCTCCTGGATGGAGATCGTGTCTGCTGAGGAAGTCTGCTTCCCAGTTGTCTACTCCTGGAATGAAGACCGCTGCCAGAGCTCTGGCATGCCTTTCCGCCCAGTGAAGGATCTTCGTGGCCTCGGCCATCGCCGCTCTGCTCTTTGTTCCGCCTTGGCGGTTTATGTACGCCACTGCTGTCACGTTGTCTGACTGAATCAAGACCGGCAGACCCCAAAGAAGATGTTCTGCTTGCAGTATGCCGTTGTGGATGGCTCTTAATTCCAGAATGTTTATGTGTAGACAAGCTTCCTGGCTTGACCACTTTCCCTGAAAATTTCTTCCCTGTGTGACTGCTCCCCAGCCTCGGAGGCTTGCATCCGTGGTCACAAGGATCCAATCCTGAATCCTGAACCTGCATCCCTCCAGAAGGTGAGAACTGTGCAGCCACCACAGAAGGGAAATTCTGGTCCTGGGAGATAGAATTATTTTCCGTGCATGTCCAGGTGAGACCCGGACCACTGGTCCAGCAGGTTCCACTGAAACACCCTGGAATGGAACCTGCCATACGGAATGGCCTCGTAGGACGCCACCATCTTTCCCAGCAACCGAGTGCAGTGAAGAACGGACACCCTTGCCGGTTTCAGAATCTGTTTTACCATTTTCTGTATTTCCAGAGGTTTTTCCACTGGAAGAAAAACTCTCTGCAATTCTGTACCCAGAATCATACCCAGGAACGACAGCCGTGTCGTTGGATCCAACTGTGATTTTGGCAAATTTAGCCAACCGTGTTGTTGCAAAATCGTCAGTGAAAGAGCACCATTCTTCAACAATTGCTCCTTGGACCTCGCCTTTATGAGGAGATCGTCCAAGTACGGGATAATTGTGATTCCCTGCTTGCGCAGGAGAAGCATCATTTCCGCCATAACCTTGGTGAAAATCCTCGGAGCCGTGGACAGACCAAACGGCAACGTCTGAAATTGGTAATCACAATCCTGCACAGCAAATCTCAGGTAAGCCTGATGTGGAGGATATATGGGGACATGTAAGTAGGCATCTTTTATGTCGACCGACACCATAAAATCCCCCTCCTTCAGACTGGAGATCACTGCTCGTAGAGACTCCATCTTGAACTTTAATCTTTTCAGAAAGAAATTGAGGGATTTTAGGTTTAGAATCGGTCTGACTGACCCATCCGGCTTCGGGACCACGATCAGACTCGAATAAAAACCTTCCCCCTGTTGAGATGGGGGTACCGTGACAATCACTTGATTTTGACATCGCTTTAGTATCGCAGCGCTTACTATCTCCCTTTCTGGAAGAGAAGCTGGGAAGGCCGATTTGAAAAATCGGTGAGGGGGCACGTCTTGAAACTCTAACTTGTATCCCTGGGTTACTATATCTACTATCCAAGGATCCAGGTTCGAGTGCTCCCAGACCTGACTGAAGAGTTTGAGACGTGCCTCCACTGGCGCGGACTCTCGCAGCGGAGCCCCAGCGTCATGCGGTGGATTTGGTAGAAGCCGGAGAGGACTTCTGCTCCTGAGAATTTGCCACAGCCTGTGACCTTTTTCCCCTTCCTCTCCCCCTCACAGCAAGGAAGGAGGACCCATGACCTTTTTTGAATTTGTTGGGCCGAAAGGACTGCATCTGATAATGAGGCGATTTCTTCTGCTGTGCAGGAACATAAGGTAAAAAGGATGACTTACCCGCGGTAGCCGTAGACCCCAGGTCAGTGAGGCCATCACCAAACAAGACCTTACCGTTAAACGGTAGACTCCATCGCCGCCTTAGAGTCAGCATCAGCGTTCCATCGATGAATCCACAATGCTCTCCTTGCTGAGACTGCCATGGCATTGGCCCTTGATCCCAAAAGGCCAATATCCCTTACAGCTTTTTTTAAATATGCTGCCTGAGTAGCGACCCTGTAGTGACATAAATGGATTTCAGGGTATTTTCCTGCTTACGATCCGCAGGATCCTTTAGGGCTGCCATGTCAGTGGACGGAAGCGCCACCTTTTTGAATAGACGCGATAAAGCTTTGTCTACCGTGGGGATTGACTCCCAGCTTTCCCTGTCCCCAGAGGGGAACGGATATGCAACTGGAATTCTTTTGGGAACATGTATCTTTTTGTCAGGATTTTCCCAAGCTTTTTCAAAAAGTGCGTTCAGTTCATGAGAGGGAGGAAACGTTACTTCAGGTTTCTTTCCTTTAAACATACAGACCCTAGTATCAGGAACAGCAGGGTCCTCAGTAATATGTAATACGTCTTTTATCGCCACAATCATGTACTGAATACTCTTAGCCAGTTTTGGATGTAATCTGGCATCACTATAGTCGACACTGGAATCAGAGTCCGTGTCGGTATCTGTATCTACTATCTGGGCAAATGCACGTTTCTGTGACCCCGAAGGGGTCTGGACCTGTGACAAAGCATCCTCCATAGATTTCCTCCATGTCTGGTTCTTAGACTCAGATTTATCAAACATCTTAGCCAACTTAGTCACACTTGTATTTAAAACACTCAGCATATTGACCCAATCATCCGTCGGCGGTGCCGACACTGTCACTCTCACAGAACTGTCAGTCCCCACGCCAGCCTCCTCCTGGGAAGAGCATTCAGCCTCAGACATGTCGACACACACACGTACCGACAGCCACAAACACACTGGGCTATAGGGGACAGACCCACAGCAAAGCCTGTTAGAAAGACACAGAGAGAGTTTAGCCAGCTCACACCCAGCGCCTAACCCGGTTCTGAAGTCACCAATACTGCCCAGACCTGCTAGCGCTTTTATCAAACAATATAATTCACCAATTACTAGTGCCCCCCCCCCTCCCCGTTTTGCACCCTGTCACTTGCACAGCAGTGTGGAGGATCAGTGCCAGCGTCTCTGCAGCCTTCTGTGAAGAGAGAAATGGCGCTGGTGAGAGCTATGCGGCTAAGCCCCGGCCCTGACATGGCACGCTTCAGTCCCGCTCAAAATTCTTTATACTGGCGGGGGTCCCTTAACAAATGCCTGGGCACTGCTAAATTGCATGCCAGTGGTATTTGCGGCCCCCCCATGCTGCCCAGGGCGCCCCCCCTGCGCCCTGCAGTGCCGTGAGCAGTGTGGGAGCATGGCGCGCAGCGCGGCCGCTGCGCGGCACCTCAAGCCGTCTTCTGCCGTCACTAAAGTCTTCTGATCTTCTCATACTCACCCAGGTTCTATCTTCTGGCTTTGTGAGGGGGGTGACGGCGCAGCTCCGGGAACAAGCAGCTAGGCGTACCGTAGTGATCGAACCCTCTGGAGCTAATGGTGTCCAGTAGCCTAAGAAGCAGAGCACTTGAACTCAGAAGAAGTAGGTCTGCTTCTCTCCCCTCAGTCCCACGATGTAGGGAGCCTGTAGCCAGCAGGTCTCCCTGAAAATAAAAAACCTAACATTAAGTCTTTTTCTGAGAAACTCAGGAGAGCTCCTCAGTGTGCATCCAGTCTCGCTGGGCACAGAATCTAACTGGAGTCTGGAGGAGGGGCATAGAGGGAGGAGCCAGTTCACACCCATTCAAAGTCTTATAGTGTGCCCATGTCTCCTGCGGATCCCGTCTATACCCCATGGTTCTTGAAGCATCCCCAGCATCCTCTAGGACATATGAGAAAATAGCTAGCGAGCGATCAACTCAGAATGACCCCCAATAAGTGGATGTCCTAATTAAGAGTGAGAAATATTATTGCTTGCGATAGGAGAGCCTTTTAATGGGAAAAAGAAATGTAGATTAAAAAATGGACGCCACGCTTTATTTGTATTTTTTCCCTCAACAAATCTCAGGATTGCTAAAATTGGCATAAACACATATATACCGTGTCCAGATTTAGTCAGGTTTCATATTATACATTGTGCCTCTTTGTCATTGAATTATACCTTTATCATCTTTTGCATAGAAACATTAGTTTTTCATTTCTTTTTTTTTCAGACTTTCTCCTTGTCATCGCCAACAAGCAGCCCAGTGTACTGCCTTCGATTCAACACCTCTCACCTTTATGCCGCCCTGGCTACAACACTTCACGTTCTAGACTTCACTGTTTCCAGCCACTAATTTACAAAGCATCTATTACCACAATATTGGACGTTCGATATCAACCGAGACCTTCTTGTAACACAAAGGACATCTCTGGGGGTGTAAATCTGCTAAAGAACAGCTAAACATAAAATACTAGTTGATCCAAAATAAAAAGATATCTTACAGCCTTAACAAACTTTTACCTAAATGTTATCACTTTCTGGCAGAAAAGAAAAGATAAGATTGTATGTCCTTAGATGACTACCAAAAATTACCGTCTGTATTCCCCCAAACCTAGACTTACCTTATTCTGGGGCAGATGTATTAAGCCTGGAGAAGTGATAAAGCAGTGATAAGTGGAAAGTGATAACGCAGCAGCCAATCAGCTCCTAACTGTCATTTTTTCAACCCCGTAATGATTGGCTGGTGCGTTATCACCTTCCACTTATCACTTCTTTATCACTGCTTTATCACTTCTCCAGGCTTAATACATCTGCTACTCTGTTTCCTACAATAGGCTTTTAATAATAATAATAAAAAAAAAGTGAATGTGTCTAATGTGCACAGAAAACGTTCTTCCTCACACACGTACTTCTTATCTAAATTATCTTCTCTTTGACAAGTGTCTGGAATTTTTGTAGAATATCTGTGGATGTGACAAGAGGTTTTTCCAATGAGGTAGCTTGTGTTTTATGTTTAGGTGTCCTAACTATGTATTTACCAGGTTGTTTGGGCCTCATTGTCATTTATATATATATTACACACTATATCAATATACACACACACACAGGACGCCAAAAATGTCTTCTTTTTCCTATGGCACATGCAAAGAAAATCTATTTTCTTCATCTCATCTTTTATAGAAATGTTACAATTTTCAAAATGGATATTTATGGAAGATAATTTATATCACAAGTTTATTAATTCTGTACCCACCAAAGTGACTTTGTTGACCTTGATTTCCCAATGTGTTCCTTGTGTAATGACTTATGTGCAACCTTAATTGTTTTATATCCAAGTTCCATTTGCTTTGTTATCCAGTTTGGCGAACAGAAAGCTTTATTTCTTTATTCGTACTGATCGTCGCTGGGTGATGTGCAAGATGATAGCTTATTTTTATATTATAATTCCTTCCAGTAAAGAAGATTTATGTTTTGTGGTTCAAAATCGAGAGTGTTAGTCCATTAGCTTGTGAGGTTCCAGAATCCTTTCATTAAACTGAAATTAACCTTCACATTGTGCGTTCTGACTGTAAATGAGTTGCTTACATTAATGTACATACATATTCCTAAACAACAGAATATTTAATAATAATGAAATATCTAAATCAGTGGTTCTTAAAGAGATTATTGAAAAATATGTGTATTTGCGCATATGCAAGATCATCTTGGGAGCTACCGACCCTAGGTGTATGCCTGGTTTGCTATAAGCACCTACCCTATACAAAGTGCAAAAAAAAATCACCTCCAAGAAAGCATATTTTTACCAGTGGCAGAACTCCCAGAGGCAATGGAGACGCCTGCCTTCAGGCTCCAAGCCCTGAAGGGGCACCTTCATGTACAGCAGCACCTGTGTGGTTCATGGCTAAATCCAAGTGTGACCACAGCTCTTCCAATGGAGCTCTATGGTTCACCCACTACTGCTGCAGTTAATCGTCTCTATCCCAGGAGCTCTGCTAACACCTGCAATAGGGGACAGGATGGCTCCCACCTGATACCGCTCAGCCTGCGGTGCATCCGCCGCTGCTGCTGGACTGTGAGATGGAATCCACCATTAAATACTGATTCTGCATGCCGCAGACAGCTGAATCTCGTGAGTCTGACCCTGTAACGTAGCTGGAGCCCTGCCAGACCGGCTGAGAGTGCTATATATCGATCTACATACACACACACATTCCAACACACCATATTTGATTTCTCTTTTTTTAAGGGGTGGGTACCAAACTCCAACTTGCCTCTGGGTGACTGGGATGAACTTACGCCACTGATTTCACATCTGTGCATATCTGCAGAGCCTGCAATTCTGTCAGTAGGCTTTTACACCTCATGAGGACGACTCTCTGAGCTGGAGGACTTCAGGTGTACTAGCCTTTCAAGCAGTTTGGACTGATTTGTGCACCATCCTATTTATTGGAAGTTTGAATAGGCCTCAAAAGCCCCCTCTGCCCCTCTTGTCATTTGGTGTTGGCCGACTGATGGTATCGGTTACATATGGTAGCTTTATGGGCAGTATCACCACCAATAAGCTACACAAGAGACTGTTTCAAGTCAGGTAACCTATTAAATTATTAAAGGAATGTGTTGTATCGCACGCTGTGATTAAAGCTGTATGGATTGCTTCAAAGAATGCAAAATTATGTTGAGGTGTGTTGCTCCCTTAGGCAGCCATTATGTACATGCATCACATTATACAGTACGATGTGCTTTTTCTTAATCAGGTATAATTCTTGTTTGTCCCAGACTGATAAAAAAAAACCACACTGCTATTGAGGCTGATACATTAAATACAAGTTAGCTGATATTAAAGAGACAATAATCCTACTGTAAAGTGCATTGGAATTTGCTCTGCTATATAAGAAACTGTTAATAAATAAATAACATTCACATGTACTGTATATACAGTATGTAAACGTTCCAGGAGCTTTTCAGATATTTAAAGATGAATTCCTATTTTTCTGATGCACCTTAGAAATCTGATGCACCTTAGAAATCCTTATTAGGGGAACTGTGCAAATGTGTGTTTGAAATTACTATCAGAGGTTAACATCGTGTAAACAGCTACATAAAGAATAGAGTGTCTCCAGGGCAGAGAGACAGACAAGAGCAGTGAGTCAAGTACTCTTCCCTGCATATTGGCATGAGTCAATGTTAGGCTGTGATTCAGTAATGGTGCTGACTTCCAGGAAGGGACCTACTAGCTTCAATCAATAAGATGAGGGTATTTTAAAGATGAGTCCATTAATAGCCCAAAAGTAGTCTTATTAGTGTGTTTCATTACAAAAAAATCCATAACTTCATCTGATGAAGTTGTGAGTTCTTCCACCATGAAACGCGTTAGTATGCTACTTGTTTAGCACTTAACCGATCTTTACAATATCCTCAACTTAATAATTAGCCAATAAATATCCAGAAGCTCAAGAACTTTATTGGTTATCTCTAACAGTCTAATTTGGTTTAGAATTTGTAGCTGTCACTCACTGCTGCATCAGACTGCCTAAACGATTACGCTTATATTAAAATCAATAGGTGGTTGATGCATTGCCATTCATAACTCATTTTACATGTGTTCTTTTCTAAGAGATCTCTTACAATGCAACTATCCGTACACACACTAAACACAAACAAGTGTTCTTTGTTGGTTACAGTAGCAATCAACAAAAGTTGGTTTAAGTGTTTGCTGCAACCTCACTAACTTGGGGTAATTTCTTCCAGAAAGCCTTTTTCCTATTTTCTATTGTCAGAATGTAAGCATAATGAATACATATAGCTTCCACAACAGACCAATCTATAATAAACTTAATGACCAGATATGTAAAGTAAATGAATAGGGCATTTTGTCACTAATGATGGCCTGTATGTATTGTTGACATTGACAGTACCATTATCAGGAATTACGCATGTAATGTGAATGGGGGAGTTTTCACCTGGAAGATACGAAATTGCCCAATATGATGATCATTCAGTAGAGAGTAGAGATTAGCAATGACCTTGTCTTGTAAGGATACTGTATTCCTACACCTAAGACAAGCTAGGACACATTATAAAACGCCAGAACCTGTCATTCTTGGAAACAGTGATCTGGCTTGTAGCTTTTATTTTATTTATGTTGGCACCACAAAAATGACATTCACAATGTCAACATAATGACCAGGTTGCCATTATGTCCATGTTGACATGATCACTGTTGGCATTTCCACCATGTCAACATAATGACCATGTCAACATTCTGGTGTCAACATGATGACTGAATACTCAAATATAGAAACATCCAATACAGTGGTGTCTCCAGAGGTGGGGCTGCAGCACAGTCCAAAGTTCACATAGGGGAGCCATACCACCTGCCATCCCAAACAATGCCAGCTGGGACTCACTGGCAGTTGATGTGGCTCGCCTATTTGAACTTTGGACTGTGCTGCAGCCCCACCTCTGCCACTGCTCTAATAGATCAATTGTGTCATGTTACCAGCAAAACTAATACTTGCACTTATTGAGATGCAAGCAATGTGGGCATATAGTGAGTTAACGCTTTCAGGGTCCTCCTGCTAAGAATTTCGAAGAGACCGTTTAGAGTATACTTTATGCACTGCAAACTGCCTGTATTTTGCTTGCCTGTATTGCTTTGCAGATCATCTTAACAATTATTTTCTACTAAAAGAGAGGGGAAGTGGCCACAGTTAAGATGCAGGGATATTCAGGAAAATGAATAAAGTACATTTACAGAGGAGAAGGTCCTAACAGAACTTTCAAAGCTGAAAGTGGACAAATCGACGAGGCCAGATGGAATACATCCAAGGATACTAAAAGAGCTTAAAGATGTGCTGGTAGCACCATTAACATAATTATTCAACCAGTCATTAGCTACAGGAGTAATTCCAGAGAACTAGAAAAGAGCTAACGTAGTCCCACTGCACAAAAGTGGAAGCAAGGAAGAGGCAAACAACTGCAGTCCAGTACATCAGTAGTAGGGCAATTGATGGAAACCCTTTTTTTTTTCAATATATATTTATTGAAGCTTTCATAATAAAAGAACACACAATACATGCATGAGAGTAAAGATAGAGATCATACAATGAAAAGCTACATATTTTAAACAATGTAACTACACAGACATCCATTACAGCATGTCTTCAGTGTCACACCCCGCGGGCAGCGGCGGCCGCGCTTGCCTCTGCGGGTGTCCTGGATGGCCTGGCGTCTCTCCCCTCCGGCGGCCTCGGGGGTCCGGCGTCGGGTCGGCGGGTCTCTCCGGCGGCTCCCGGAGCGAGGGCGCCGCCATGCTGCTCTAGATTAGGTAGGCGGAGCGGGGCTGACGTCATCTGCCCGCTCCGCCAATCAGACTAAGGCGGGAGGTTCAAAGCCAGACGCCGAGCAGGGAGCCGGCGCCTGTGTATCATCATTCTGCTTGTCAGAAGCAGTGATCTCCAGAGCTCCCTTGTTCCTGTTTCCGCTGTGCTTTCCAGTATACCAGTGTCTTCAGTGTCTCAGTGTTTCCTCACGCCTCCAAGCGCCCGAGCGCCATCACGCACTTCCGTGCCTCCAAGCGCCCGAGTGCCATCACGCACCTCTGTGCCTCCAAGCGCCCGAGCGCCATCACGCACTTCCGTGCCTCCAAGCGCCCGAGCGCCATCACGCACCTCCGTGCCTCCAAGCGCCCGAGCGCCATCACGCACCTCCGTGCCTCCAAGCGCCCGAGCGCCATCACGCACCTCCGTGCCACCAAGGCGTCCGAGCGCCATCAAGCACCTCCGTGCCTCCGAGCGCCATCTCGCACCTTCGTGCCTCCGAGCGCCATCACGCACCTCCGTGCCACCAAGGCGCCTGAGCGCCATCAGTACCTCAGTGCCTCAGAACCTCAGCACTCCGGTGCCTCAGCACCACAGAACCTCAGCACCTCGGTGCCTCCGCACCTTAGTACCACAGAACCTCAGCACCTCAGTACCTCAGTGTCTCAGCACCTCAGTGCCTTCAGTACCTCAATAATACCAGCACCTCTGTACCTCAGCACTTAGCACTTTTACTAGTCTTGTTTTTCAGGAGACCTTCATCATTCCTCCGTGCTTCCTGCTTACCGTCTTCATCCTGTATGAAGAAGACCTACATCCGGCCATCTCTATTGCGACCCAGTAGCGGTTCCTCTTCCCTGTCACCGGAAGAAGCCCAGAATCCACAACACCCTTCGACCAGGTCAGTGATAGTATACACAGGCCACATGGACCCGGGGAATCGGAACCCAGAAGCAAGTGCCATCCAAGATCTGGTTTCCCGTGTTCAGAGTCAGGAAGCGGCGCAAAACCAGGTGATGCGGTATCTCCAAGAACTATCCGGCAGGTTGGATCAAATTCAGGTTTCCCTGGCTTCAGTAGTTCCAGTTCCAGTACCCACTCCGGTAGTCGTTCCTGTTAATGCTCACGCAGTGTCCGGTACCAGGTCACGCCTTCAGCTTCCCACTCCCTCTCGCTACAATGGCAACCCGAAGAATTGCCGTGGTTTTCTTAACCAGTGCGAGGTGCAGTTTGAACTCCTCGCACACAATTTTCCCACGGATCGATCCAACGTAGCATACATTATTTCCTTGCTTGAGGGTTCAGCGTTGGAATGGGTGTCTCCTTTATGGGAGCGATCTGATCCTTTGGTTTCCAACTACACTAATTTCATCTCATCTTTCCGCAGGATCTTTGATGAGCCTGGCAGAACGGCCGCTGCCTCTTCAGATCTTCTCAGAGTTCGACAAGGCTCTCGTTCAGTGGGTCAGTATGTGATTCATTTTCAGACCATAGCTTCCGAATTGCGCTGGGATAATGATGCCTTACGGGCCGCTTTCTGGAACGGGCTGTCCGACCGTCTTAAAGACGAATTGATTACAAGAGATTTGCCAGATTCTTTGGAACAGTTGATCTCGCTCTGTGTGAAAGTGGATCTCCGCATGCAGGAACGAGTTGGCGAACGTTCTCGGTCTGATCGGTGCAGATTCCGGGCTCCTCCGTCTAAACCATCGGTTACGACAGCTCCAGACGAACCCATGCAGATTAATCGGTCTCGACTGTCTCCAGAGGAGCGACAGCGTCGGCGTGAGAACAAACTTTGCCTCTACTGTGGAGCCGCGGATCACTTCCTCAAGTCTTGCAAAGCTCGCCCGGGAAACGGGCAATCCTAGCCTGTTCCGGGGAAGTCAAGCTGGGTGTGGTTTCTCAATCTTCTCCAGAAGTGGACTGTTTACTCTCAGTATCTATGTCTACTAAAACAAAAGTCAAGACCGTTATGGCTCTTTTGGATTCAGGTGCTGCGGGGAATTTTATTTCTCTTTCCTGTGCCCAGAGTTTGGGTTTGAAATTACAGTTGGTCGAGCGACCTATTACTATTACAGCCATTAACGGGGTTCAAATTCCTAACGCCTTGATTACGAGTCAGTCTGAGTCAATTCAGCTACAAGTGGGAGCTTTACATCATGAACAACTGAAGTTTCTAGTTATTCAGGAAATGTCTCATGATCTCGTTTTGGGTCTTCCCTGGCTCAGGCTACACAACCCTCATGTCAACTGGGGGTCGACACAAATAATTTCTTGGAGTCCTTTCTGCCGATTGAATTGTCTTACTCCTGTCGTTCCACTCAGTGCATCGGCCAAGTTGGACGTGGAGTTAGTTCCTGAGGCTTATCGAGAGTTTTTGGATGTCTTCTCGGAACAGGCGGCTGATAAATTACCTCCGCATAGGGCTTGGGACTGTCCCATTGAGCTCATTCCTGGGAAAATACCGCCCCGAGGTCGCACTTATCCTTTGTCGGTTCCAGAGACACAAGCTATGTCTGAGTACATTAAGTCGAATTTGCAGAAGGGCTTCATCCGTCCCTCCACTTCTCCAGCGGGAGCTGGCTTCTTCTTTGTAAAGAAAAAAGATGGAGGGCTGAGACCATGCATTGACTATCGTGGTTTAAATGAAGTCACCATTAAAAACAAGTATCCTCTGCCGCTCATCACAAAGCTTTTCGATAGAGTGCGTGGAGCTCGAGTATTTACTAAGCTTGACTTAAGAGGAGCATACAACTTGATACGTATTCGTCAAGGAGATGAGTGGAAGACGGCTTTCAATACGAGAGACGGGCATTATGAGTACCTGGTAATGCCATTTGGCCTCAGCAACGCCCCCGCTGTCTTTCAAGGATTCATTAATGAAGTCTTTCGGGATATGTTGTATCTGAATGTAGTAGTCTATTTGGATGACATTTTGATTTTTTCAAAGAATCTTTCTGAGCACCGACTACAGGTTAAGGAAGTACTCCTTCGGTTGCGCAAGAATCATCTTTATGGCAAGATCTCCAAGTGCACCTTTGAGGTTCCTTCTATTTCATTTTTGGGCTACATTATTTCTGGAACTGAATTGCGTATGGATCCGGAGAAACTTTCGGCCATCCGGGATTGGACTCAACCTCTTTCCTTAAAAGCAGTGCAACGATTTCTAGGATTCACAAATTATTATCGGAAATTTATAAGAGGTTTCTCTACCATCGTGGCACCTATTACGGCTCTGACTAAAAAAGGGGCTGACCCAAGCAATTGGCCTTCTGAAGCAGTAGCAGCGTTCAAACAGTTGAAGACCGCCTTTATATCTGCTCCCGTACTTCAGCAGCCAGATTTCCTAAAACCATTCTTTTTGGAGGTTGATGCTTCCACGGTAGGCATAGGTGCTGTACTCTCGCAATACGCCTCAGATGGGAAGTTGCATCCGTGTGGGTTTCATTCTCGCAAGTTCTCCCCTGCTGAACTAAATTACACCATCGGAGACAAAGAGCTACTGGCAATTAAATCTGCGTTGGAAGAATGGAGGTATCTTCTGGAGGGTGCTAAACACTTAATTACAATTTTTACGGACCACAAGAATTTACTGTATCTAAAGACGGCCCAATGTTTGAACCCCCGTCAGGCAAGATGGGCGCTCTTCTTTACCAGAGTTTCCTTTATCATCAAGTATCGGGCTGGAACTCTAAATACCAAGGCAGATGCCCTATCCCGTTCAGTGATGGCTTCCGATGAGGAGAATACAATGGGGAAGGCATTAATCCTCAGTCCCATCTCTATTTCTGCAGCTCCCACTAGGTTGGGTCCTCCTCCTGGAAGAATGTCGGTACCAGTTAAATTTCGACCGAAACTGTTGCAGTGGGCACACACTTCTAAGTTTTCTGGTCATCCGGGAGTTCAGAAAATGTGGGAATTTCTGCGAAGATCATACTGGTGGGACACTATGAAAAAAGATGTTCAAGAGTATGTCAATTCGTGTCCTCAATGTGCTCAGCACAAAACTCCACGTCTGCCGCCTGCGGGTTTGTTGCATCCTTTATCCATTCCTAAAAGGCCTTGGACTCATATCTCGATGGACTTTGTTACTGAATTACCGCTCTCTAAGGGTCATAACACCATTTGGGTGATCATTGACCGATTCTCTAAGATGGCACATTTTATTCCGTTGACCGGATTACCCTCCGCTTCCAAGTTGGCCCTGTTATTTATCCAAGAGCATTTCCGCCTGCACGGGTTACCTCTGGAAATAGTCTCAGATCGGGGAGTACAGTTTACAGCGAGATTCTGGAGAGCCCTCTGTTCAACTCTACAAATTAAGCTCAAATTCTCTTCTGCTTACCATCCACAGACTAATGGGCAAACTGAACGCGTCAATCAGGATCTAGAGACTTTTCTCCGTATTTACCTTTCCCCTTCTCAAGATAACTGGGTGGAGTTGTTGCCGTGGGCTGAGTTTGCCCACAACCATCTTTATCATTCTTCTACTGGTGAGTCTCCATTCTTTATTAATTATGGATTTCATCCCCAAGTTCCGGAGTTGCCCATTTGTCCTCCAGAAGAAGTTCCTGCTGCAGCCTCAACTCTCCGACATTTCACTCAAATTTGGAGCCGAGTTCATGCCAATCTTAAGAGGGTTTCCGGTCGCTATAAATTCTTTGCGGATAGGAAACGACGAGCAGCTCCTCAATATAAGGTTGGTGACAAGGTATGGCTCTCTACCCGCAATCTTCGTTTGAAAGTACCCACCATGAAATTTGCCCCAAGGTTCATTGGTCCTTTCGCAGTGCGGCAAGTCTTGAACCCGGTCGTTTGCAAATTGGAGTTGCCTTCCCACCTTCGAATTCCAAACTCCTTCCACGTCTCTCTCCTCCGCCCCCTCATTCTAAATCGGTTCCACTCAGCATCTCCTAGGCCAACTACTACAGTGTCTGAAGCTGGGACAGAATTTGAAATCAAAGCTATTCTTGACTCTCGTTATTTTCATAAAAAATTACAGTACTTGGTAGAGTGGAAAGGTTATGGTCCTGAAGAGAGAAGTTGGATCAATGCTACTGAGGTAATGGCTCCTCGACTGGTTCGAATCTTCCATTCCAGACATCCAACTAAACCCGGAAAGTGTCCAGGGGCCACTCCTGGAGGAGGGGGTACTGTCACACCCCGCGGGCAGCGGCGGCCGCGCTTGCCTCTGCGGGTGTCCTGGATGGCCTGGCGTCTCTCCCCTCCGGCGGCCTCGGGGGTCCGGCGTCGGGTCGGCGGGTCTCTTCGGCGGCTCCCAGAGCGAGGGCACCGCCATGCTGCTCTAGATTAGGTAGGCGGAGCGGGGCTGACGTCATCTGCCCGCTCCGCCAATCAGACTAAGGCGGGAGGTTCAAAGCCAGACGCCGAGCAGGGAGCCGGCGCCTGTGTATCATCATTCTGCTTGTCAGAAGCAGTGGTCTCCAGAGCTCCCTTGTTCCTGTTTCCGCTGTGCTTTCCAGTATACCAGTGTCTTCAGTGTCTCCAGTGTCTCCAGTGTCCCCAGTGTCTCCAGTGTCTCAGTGTTTCCTCACGCCTCCAAGCGCCCGAGCGCCATCACGCACTTCCGTGCCTCCAAGCGCCCAAGCGCCATCACGCACCTCCGTGCCTCCAAGCGCCCGAGCGCCATCACGCACTTCCGTGCCTCCAAGCGCCCGAGTGCCATCACGCACCTCCGTGCCTCCAAGCACCCGAGCGCCATCACGCACCTCCGTGCCTCCAATCGCCCGAGCGCCATCACGCACCTCCGTGCCTCCAATCGCCCGAGCGCCATCACGCACCTCTGTGCCACCAAGGCGTCCGAGCGCCATCAAGCACCTCCGTGCCTCCAAGCGCCCGAGCGCCATCTCGCACCTTCGTGCCTCCGAGCGCCATCACGCACCTCCGTGCCACCAAGGCGCCTGAGCGCCATCAGTACCTCAGTGCCTCAGAACCTCAGCACTCCGGTGCCTCAGCACCACAGAACCTCAGCACCTCGGTGCCTCCGCACCTTAGTACCACAGAACCTCAGCACCTCAGTACCTCGGTGTCTCAGCACCTCAGTGCCTTCAGTACCTCAATAATACCAGCACCTCTGTACCTCAGCACTTAGCACTTTTACTAGTCTTGTTTTTCAGGAGACCTTCATCATTCCTCCGTGCTTCCTGCTTACCGTCTTCATCCTGTATGAAGAAGACCTACATCCGGCCATCTCTATTGCGACCCAGTAGCGGTTCCTCTTCCCTGTCACCGGAAGAAGCCCCGAGTCCACAACACCCTTCGACCAGGTCAGTGATATTCAGCTAGAGGCAAGATATAAAAAGTAAGGGGAGGCATAATAAAAGGAGCAAAGAAGATACTTAGTTATGAAATGCAGCACATAGACAATTCTCCTGTAAGAACGTATGTGATTCACCCAATATTAAACACATAAAATTAAATTAAAATAAAGATAACTGGGTAAACAAATTACACACCAAAACTAGAAGTGCCTACCTAGGGCCCAAAGTCATTAATCCATCCATAGAGAGTTCCATCCTTGTAATAAAGGAGGTTTGGGAAGAGGAAAGGAGATAAAGTGGAGAACTATGGCAATAAGAAAGAGAGGAGTCATAGTCGAAAAGGGTATAAAATCAGAAAAGGGAGAGGAAGCGGATGGAAACACTCTTAAAAGAAAGTTGTAGATTATCTCAAATCTAGCAATTTACAGGATCCCAAACAGCATGAATTCACTGGGGGGAGATCATGTGAAACAAACCATATTTACTTTTTTGACTGTGTGACTAAAGTGATGGCTAAAGGTGGAGCCGTGGATATAGCGTATCTAGACTTTAGTAAGGCTTTTGACACTGTTCCACATCGCAGACTGCTAAATAAACTCAAAATATTGGGATTGGATACTAAGATTGTGGAATGGATAAGATCTTGGTTGTAGTAAATGGAGGGTATTCATAGGAGGGAAATGTTACCAGTGGAGTACCACAGGGATCTGTACTTGGACCAGTGCTTTTTAATATCTTTATTGGTGACATTGCAAATGGCATAAAAGGGAAGTATGTCTTTTTGCAGATGACACAAAGGTATGCAACAAGGTAGACACAACAGGTGAGGTAAAACAAATGACTGAGGATCTAGGTAGACTAGAAGAATGGTCAAGAGTGTGGCAATTACAGTTTAATGCCAAAAAATGGAAAATCATGTACTTGGGTCTCAAAAATCCTAAGGCTAAATATAGTATTAATGGCACTATACTGGAAACTACTGGGGAGGAAAGGGATCTAGGAGTCACTATTTCAGGTGACTTAACCACTTAACTGACAATTTTTTTGCCGGCAAAACCGGTCAGAAATTGTCGTGTTTTTTTTTTTATGTAATATAGTTTAAACGCAGTTTTAAAGCTATATTTAATTGTATTATTTTTTTTAAATATGCTTCAGGGGTGTCTTGCACCCCCCCCCCCCCCCCCCGCGTCCATTAGCCCCCATAATAAAATCACTTGCCATTCCGGGTTTTTTTGTATGCTCCCCCCTCCTCCTGTGGCCAGTGTATTTTATTATTTTAGCCCCCTCCCCCCAGCGTCATATTACTATTTCTCCCCACCCCACCTCCATAGGCATTACTCCCCCCCCCCTCCCAATATGCAGAGGCAGAGCGAAGCGGAGCGTGTTACCAGTGGCTACTGCTCTCTGCAGCCGCCGGGTTCATTCAGCCGAGCAGCGCTGACATCCCGGCGGCTGCGGCTCTCTGCAGCCGCCGGGTTCAATCAGCCGAGCAGCGCTGACATCCTGGCGGCTGCCGCTCTCAGTAGCCGCTGGGTGGGAGGGGAAGATGCTGGGCTTCCTGATCACTATTGAAACAGTGATCCGGACACACTACAGAAGGAGCCATAGCTCCATAGGGGCCGAGAGGTCCCTCTTACATTGGCAGCTATGGGAAGAATCTCTTCCCACAGCAGCCCAACGGGCGTTTCTGACTGGTCGCATCAGATGCGACCATGCCAAGGAAAGCGCAGCCTGGTGTGGTCGCATCTGATGCGACCATGCCAGTTAAGTGGTTAAAGGCAGGTAAGCAATGTAACAAAGCAATGAGGAAGGCTATTCAGATGCTTGGTTGCATTAGAAGAGGAATCCGCAACAGAAATCATTAAATAATAATGCATAGGTCATTGGTACGGCCTCATCTAGAATACTATGTTCAATTCCGGAGGCCATATCTTCAAAAGGATATTAATAGATTAGAGACTGTACAAAGAAGGGCAACTAACCCAGAAAGACTAAAAAATCTCAATATGTATAGTTTGGAGCAGAGAAGGGAAAGAGGGGACATGAAAGAAACTTTCAAATATATCAATAGTTTTAATAAAGTCCAGGAGGGAGACATTCTTCAAATGACGAGAAGCAATAGGACATAAGGACATGCACTGAGACTGGAGGGAGGTAGGTTCAGGGAAAATTTGAGGAAAAATTTCTTCACAGAGAGGGTAGTGGACAAGTGGAATAGCCTCCCATCAGAGGTGGTTAGAGGCTAAGACAGTAGAGCAATTTAAACATACATGGGATAGACATAAGGGGTATCCTTACAAAGAAATGAGGATCAAATAAGGTTTGAGATAAAATATGGTAAAAAAAAGGGGCAGACTAGATGGGCCAAGTGGTTCTTATCTGCCGTCAAATTCTATGTTTCTATGCACTTAGATTAATCCCAGATATCCCCATCGCATGCTTCCATGTTGCTGTTTGCGGATTTATTTCCCGAGTTCTATGCTAACATCACCTTTAGATAGTTTTGCTGAAGATCATGCCAATTGCAGCACAACCTTCACCCCTCGTTAAGAGTATCAAAACATATAAGCATTAACTATTAGCAACTGGGGCATCCAAATTTTTATACAAGTTGCTTAATTAGTGCGTTACTGACACATGTCTTGCAGCCCTTGATTTCAATGTGTTTGTGGTACCTCATTTAGCCAGGTGTATCCATTTTTTCATTCTATCCACTACCTGTACATGGTGGCTGTAAGTATATACAGGTCACGGTTGTTCTCTAATGTCATTATGTAGTGGATGGTGTACATTTGTTGGAGGGACTACTTGGGACTTTTCCATTTCAAAGACTGCTATTGTAATATATGGCCTCACTGAGGCTTTAAAAGTATGAGGACCTTTTAAAGATGATGAATCATAATACATGTTTACAGTAAGCAACACATCCTATTGGAAGTAAATGAGTAAGAGTATATTCAAAAGCACCAAAATATAGCTCGGCTTGAAGCAGGAAATAATGTTAAAAATATTATTGGTGCATTGCATTTAAAACAATAAAATATTGTTTCTGCAGAGGGGTACACTGGTATTCCACAGGGAATAACATTGGGGTGTAGAGTTGGATCTTGATCCGAGGCACCAACAGGCTAATAACTTTGACTGTTCCCAGGATGCACTGCACCGCCTCCTCTATATAACCCCTCCTCCGTGCACAGAAGCTAAGTTTTAAAGTTGGTGCCTGCAGTGCAGGTCACTAACAGCCCTGAAGACTTTGAAAAATGAAGAAAGCTTTTACTATGCTGACTGACCCGCTGCACTTCTGTGTCTCGGAGACATGCCGTGCTGCGGCTCCATCACCTCCCCTTTGCGGCGCTGTATACTCCCGCGGCCTGGTTCCCGGGTACATACAGTGGAGACACACCGCCGCTGCATCATCTCCAGGATCGCATGGCTGCAGGACTTGGGGAGGAGGTAAGAGGCCCGCCGGGTACAAATCGCAATTTGCGCGCGGCCCATGGGAGACGGACCGCCCGGCTGGTTGTGAACACTGTACTGCTCAGGGACCCCACTATATCCACCAGGGCAGTAACAGAGCACAGGCATATATTTCAGGCTCCACTAAGTACCAGTGGTGAAGTCCAGCACTGTGGGGATAGAGCGCTGCCTATAGCCCCTCCCCCCAGCTCCGGGCGCCATCTACTGCAGATGTTACTGCCCTGGAGCTGCTTTCACTTTCCCCTCACTCCCTGCTGAGACCTGGCGCCATTTTTAGCTAAGGGCCGCTCTCTATGGGATTGCTGGGTGCTGTCTCCTCTGTATAGCTGCCTGTTCCAGCGTCGTGCCTATACGGGACACTTGAGTATTCTACCTGTCATTTGACTGTGTTAGTTAAGAAATAAGTGTGTTACTGACAGAATAGGTGGTACAATTATTCTGTGATATACATCCAGTACTGCTGTGCATTGTTATATCTCTCTGCATATACATATCTGCTATTGTATGTAAATTGCCAATCCAGTGCAATATTATTGCTGTGTACATTATTCCTGCATTGTGTTTGTGACTGAGTGTGCCATATAGCTACTGTGTGTGCTCGCCTTTTCAAGTGTATCACACCCTTGCTATCACTATATTCTGAACCCTGTGAGGATAAGTGCGTCAGGGTCCACATTTATTTGAATATAAATATACATATATAGTGCTACACAGTCTATACATCTTTGTGTATTTTTCTGTGTATTTTAGTCACCCTATGCTATACCCATTAATTTCTCTGTTTGTGTCCTGCTTTTATTAGCATATAAATCAGGGGATTGCGGTATTATTGTTTGGCTATATTGTACTGTGTGCCCCACGGCTAAATTCCTCATAATGTCTGCCACAAAGGGCGGGAATTCCGTGGACGCTCCAGCATCAGGCAGTGCTGCTTCCACAGATTTACAGAGAGGGGAAGCTGCTGCTGGGGATGTGGGTACTGGGTCCCTTACATCTCCCACTCCACCTGTGGCCCCCGTGGCCAACCAAGAGCCACCATGGGCTGCCTTTTCTTGTATGTTAAATACTTTGGTGACACGTCTTACGCCCCCCTGTGGGACTGCCTGTGCCATTTCAGCCACAAATTGTCCCTGTAGCTAACCCGTCTTGGGCGGACACACTATCTAACCAGATACAGGCTTTGAGTAAATCCTTGGTTAAACAGAAGTCTACATCTCAGCGCTCTGGGGCTAAGGGGTCCTCTAAGCATGTGATTTCCGCCTCTCAATCCACTCATGTTTCAGAAACTTCTTTTGATGAAGATGGGGCCTATACTGAGCCGACTGATTCTGACTCAGCAGACTCTGATGGGGAGCATGTATCTCAGGTTGATGTCCCTGAATTAGTGGAAGCTATCAAAATGGTTCTCAAGATTGATGATGAAGCTGATTCCACTACTGCATCAAAAAAGCCTGATAAATTCAAGCGTCAGAAGGTGGCAAAGGTAGTTTTTCCTCACTCTGACCTTTTAATTGACATACGTCAAGAGGCTTGGGTCTCCCCAGGAAAGAAGTTTGCCCTATCCAAGAAGATGTTGACTCGTTTTCCTATCCCTGCGGAGTTAACTAACAAGTGGGAAACCCCATGTCGCACGGATCGTGGTTTCCTCTTCTCTGCCTGTCACCACTGTCACCTCCCTGAAGGAGCCGACAGATAAACGTGTAGAGGGATGCCTGAAGTGTATTTATTGCCTAACTGGGGCAATTTACAGGCCCACTATTGAGGCCTCCTGGGCTGCAAAAGCTTTTGATGCGTGGGTCCAGGTACTGGAGGACGAGCTACCTCAGGATATTTCTGACATTGCCAAACAGTGTCTGTCTCATATTACCACCGCCTCCCATTATATTGAAGAGGCATCCTCTGAGGCAGGTATTCTGGTGTCCAAAGCATCCACTACGTCTATTTTGGCTCGCCGGATTCTATGGTTGCGGTCCTGGAAGGTGGACCTAGATTCTAAGAAGACTCTGGAGGTGCACCTTTTTAAGGGAGACATCCTTTTTGGAGAAGATCTTAATAAGCTCGTGACTGACTCTGCTAAGACTGCGTGCCTTCCTAATACTGCTCCTTCTGCTCCGAAAGCTAAAAGTACTACTTTGCGTTCCTTTCGGACCTCAGGTAAATCAAAGGGTCAGGGGTACCCGAGCAAGCCTTATACTTCCAAGACCGGTAAGCCCAAATCTAAACAATCCTGGGCTGCTCGTCAGCCTGCTTAAAAACAGGACAAGCCTGCAGCATGATGGGGCGGGCCTTCCCCTGGGGGACCCCAGGGTGGTAGGCCGACTCCTGCAGTTCAACAAGGTCTGGTTAAGGACCACTTCAGACGCGTGGGTGCAGGAAGTTGTCTCTCACGGGTACGCGGTCTCTTTCAAGAGCCGTCCCCCTCGCCAGTTCTGCGCAACGGTCAACCCATCAGACCCGTTGAAGGCGCAAGCTCTACACTTGGTTGTCCAATCCCTCCTGGAGACAGGAGTGGTGGTGCCGGTGCCTATCTCCCAAACAGGGAGGGGCTACTACTCAACCCTATTTCTAGTACCAAAACCCAATGGGTCTTTCCGGCCTATTCTCAACCTCAAGTCATTGAACAAGTTTGTGAGAGTTTCCAAGTTCCATATGGAAACACTGCGCTCCATTGTACTGGCCAAGGAACCTGGGGACTACATGGTATCCCTTGTCAAAGTCAGAAAAATATCCCTATACACGCTGCCATATTTGCACCTCGCACTGGTCCGCGCTGCGCATGCGTGCGCTTTCCCGTGATAGCGCATACCCGCTGATGCGTGCACCCGCTCGCATCGGTATGCGTATTTACGGTAAGGAGTATGTAGTCGTAGCGTGCGACCCAATTGTTACATATTTCCACAATTAACGTAGTTTATAGATCATGGTCCTTTTGATAGATTCTGAAAGTTTGGTTAATATAGAATGTCCCTGAACGAAGGAATCCCTCTTTGTATTGTAGGAAGGGTCTAACAGGAGTCATACAGCAGTGTTTGGTACCCATCGGAAGAGTATTTAAATAGCAATATTCCGGTGTTGGTTTGGAGCGTATTAATCGCTCGTGCGAATAGTTATGGACATAAGAAGTTTATGTCCATTACTATTATTTACTCTTACTCAGGTATGCGGCGGGAAACCCAGTGTCCCACCCACCTGAGCTGTTTGAAATCGTCACAGCCCACCTGTATGAATCAACCTATGACCTTTTGTTATGATGCGAAGCCGAATTCCTGTGTCCAATGGACGACAAGATTGTAGGGACCATTGGATTGCATTGTGTGTGGGGCATAAATAGGCAGGCCGACCACATCCAGCTCTCACTCTTCAACGGTTCTCATTGCTGAAAATCGGGTGCTGGATGTCCAGGCGCATGCGATCGTTTCCCCTTGTGCGTAAGTTTTTCTCCGTGATCATATTGTCTTACTGTGAGCCATCTCTCTCTCTCTCTCTCTCTCTCTCTCTCTACTCTTTCTCTCGTATTTTCCTTAAAGTATCTTGAATTGTATTGTATTTATAGTGTAGTTATTTGGTTAGGAAGTCTCTGTTATATTGTAGTGTATCATTTGTACTGTGATTCCTTTTTACAAGTATATTAGTTATAATACATTTAATAGGCTTTGGACCCTAAACAAGTATCTGTGTATTTTCTCATAGTGTTAAGTGTTCACAGAGCGTCGGTGACGCTCAAGCAGCTTTGTAGTTAATCAGGTTACACCAGGTTGCACTTACACATTGTCTCTACATAAAGGTATACTGTGTATCTCATTGTTAAAGGTATAGATATCAAGGTATAGCGTTGTGAGCGTCTGCGCCGCTGGTGATCTCCTCGTGGTCTCGAGCGTCCGCTACGCCATAGCGAATCATTACGTTTGTCTGTAACCAATGTGTGCCAGTCTGTGATCTCTGGGCCGTGAGCGAACGCGACGCTTGAGCGTCTCGCCTACGGCTGAGCGATCGTTACGCAAGTAGCGTACCCTTACGGTACTTCTTGCGTAATCAGCGTACAGTGTTCTTAGACCTCTTAAAGGGTTATTTATACAATAAATAGATTCAGCTTTATCAATTGGCGGCTCGTCCTGTCCTTCACATATCTGCACTAGGTAGATCAGCAGACATTATCCCCCAGCAAAGGGTGGGAGGTTGTCTCGCAGTGCTGACGGGATAAGCGTCTGCTTCGCTTAGATAAAGAGTGCTGAAGGAATCCGAGAACCGGAGGTAAGAACAAAACGCTTGTGTCTTTTAAAACTGTTTATTTGTCTTCTGTCTTGCGTACACACGCACGCATACATATCTGCATTTCTTTTTCATTTTCGTATATCACTATCCTGTTTGCCAATTTTATAGTTGATAGAAAAGTGCTAAAAGAGACTTGCTGTTATTTTATAGTTTAAGAATAGAGGTAATAGTTAAAAGTGTAGAGAAACACACAGGTTTGCCTGGGAGATAAGGCAAAGCCAGTGGGGTACGCGGTAGATGATCAGGGATCGTCTACATTGATAAAAGTATATTGTGTTACGGTGGATCTTTGCATTGCGTACACGTGTCTCTAACAAAGACTAGCGTACGCAATCCAAAGGCCGACGCACGCAGCGTACATTACGCAACGGAGCGTCCGGTTACGCCCACGTAGCTCAAATCACGAAAAGTTGAATTTTAACGCAAAGGCGATAGTTAGCGCTAAGCGGTAAATAGCGCAAGAGGCGATAAATAACGCAAGTCTATTTTTGGAAAATCTGAAATTTAGTTTAACAGATCCTGCTCCTAATTGGTAACACAGCTGGGCTAAAGAAAATTTCTGCGCAGAAATAGATATAGAAACGAAAGTGTACATGTTGAGTGAGTGTGTCTTTATCACATAAGAGGTTGAACCAAAAAGAAATCGGGTACTCGTAAGGGACATACGTGTAAGTGACATATACGGTGGCTAGGGAGGCATCCCTGGTTAAACATAATATTTGAGCATTAGAGTATAGCGGACCAGTATAGAACAAGACCAGGAGGTCAGACCAGGAGGTCGTACAGACAAGACCAGGAGGTCATAAGGAGACAAAGAAGTCCGCTATAAAGGTAAGAGGCACAACCCCGGGGGTTGGTGCAGAACCCATATAGGCCATATAAGCTCTGGCTGAAGGAATTCGCAGCCGAAATTTTCGATTCCATTGATCTCTCAGTACATAACAGGTAGTGCTTATGTACTGAACGATTGTACCGCACGTCATTGTGTACATTAGTAAACCTGACTAGTATCATTTTGCGTACAAAAGTCATAAACGCTAGTTGTACATTCTGACGTGATTTGTGTAATTTTTTGTTTTTGAAGGGAAGTTCGCTGGTCACTCAGGAACTATCTAGCAACCCCACCTTTACTGGAAAGAGTAAGTGTCCTGCGGGTAACCCTCACATGTTCCAGTAAACAGAAGGTTTTTGGTAGGGCCCTGTATCGAGTACGCCAGCACCATATCGGTGTGATCAGGTCGTATTGGTCGAGGTGGGCGAGTGAGTGGGGTACTCGGTAAACCGCCACCGCCGGCCTATTTTGAATAATTTGGTTTGCTGTAAGGGTTCGCTGAAGACCGTGATATAAAGATCAAAGGAGTAGTAAGCAACACCTGCAGATTATGGGGGCCAGTTGTTCAGGTAGGGGGCGATCAACCTCGGTTCGGGTTGATTCAGAGAACCGACCAGTCGGGTCGGCAAGGTACATCATGTGTGAGAAATACGGAAGTCACACAGAGGTTTTATGTGATGAATGGGAGAGAATGACTGTACAAGACAGGGAGAAATTCCCAAGAATAGGTAGCTTCAGTCCAGAAGTGTTACAAAATTTAAGGAGGAGGATATGTCTCATAAAATCAACAAAGAGACGAATCCAACATCATGATTATTTACAGTTATGGCAACAGGAAGGTGAGATACAGAGAGGTTTGGCTCTGGCGGCGGGATCTGGGGCAGTCAGGAAACTGATAGCCACAGCCCCGCCTCCACCATACATTGCAGGAGAGAAGTTGATTGCGGAGAAAAACGCACTGGGGTGTAAAACACAAACTCTTAGCAACCCTGTAAATGTTAATGATGTTAACCAAGTAACCCATGCAATTATTGACCCGTGCAAGTTGTACCCTGTTCTGAACTTTCCTCAGGAGTGTGACCAAGAAGACGATTCGGCAACAATTTCAGCTCTCTCTCTAGCGGCCACCATATCAGAAACCACAGTAGGAACTGCACCACTCACGAGATTAGTGAAGGCCCCTAGCGGAGGGATAGGTGAGGTCGTGTCAACGGGTAAGTACGGCACCATGCATTATACCGAAACAATTTCACCACAAGCTGTAGAATCTACACAGAATGAGGTTGTTAGAGTTAACCCTGTTAGAGTAATAGCAGTTCCCAACGGGAAAACAGATGCATCAGGAGCCACTCCCATAAGGAACATTGCCATGTACACACCATTTTCCCGAATGGAATTAAGAACCATAGTGTCCGAATTTCCTGACCCCAGGAAAGACTTAGTTGCTAGCCAAAAATACATCAGGGATCTAGGGAACACTGTAGAGCCCAACAACAAAGATTGGCAGATACTGCTAAGAGCTTGTTTGCCTTCAAATGTCGACTCAGTTCAATTTTTGGCTGATTGTGGACTAGATAAAGATGTACCGCTTTCAGATGTGTACAACAAAGATAACGTAAAAAGGATAAATTTACAGCTAAAGGAGTATTTCCCAGCCGTTGTTAAATGGAACAAAATATTCTCCATTAGACAAAAAGAGTCCGAAACGGCAGCAGAATATTTTCACCGGGCACTATTAGAAATGGCAAAATACACTGGTATAGAAGACATTAGGACCAACCCAAACCATCAAGAAGTAGCAGTATCTGTACTGATGGATGGTTTAAAGGAAACATTAAAGGCTAGGGTACAGACCACGCAACCATGTTGGCGAGGTCTGTCAGTGTCCACTTTGAGAGAGGCTGCTATTGATCACGACAGAAACATCACCAGGCACAGAGAATCGCAAAGTGATAAGTTAATGTCAGTAAGTATACAGGCGCTGACCACAAAGCAACCTGCGTATGTACCATCGAATCCTGTAAGTAAGTCAACTGAAATAACTTGTTATTCCTGTAACAGACAGGGACACTATGCACGAGACTGTAGAATAAAGAGTGTACAAAGATCTTTTCAACCCCCTAGACAACGACACAACACAAGACATTGGGAGCAGGGTCCACAGAGGCGGAGTTTTGAGCCACATACAGGGGAAACAAAAAGATACCCCCCGAACAGAGATTGGCATGCCTCTGGTAGTTCCCAGCTAACTCCCTCACAAGTAGTTGCTGCCAACGGGATTCAGGGAGGTCAGCATACCCAATAGGGGTGTGGCCATACCTGTAATCTGCAGCCAGTTAAATTGATTGCCAGTCTTGGAAGTGAACCAGAGATTGCAATCAATGTAGCTGGTAAAACTTTAAACTTTCTTGTAGACACAGGGGCGGCCAAGTCAGTGATAAATTCGACAGTGGGCATGAGAACCACTGGTAGGACAATTCCAGCCATGGGAGTAACAGGAGTAGTCCAGCACTACCCTGTTAGCAAACCAGCCGAGATTACAATAGGACCTTTGCATACCAAGCATTCCTTTTTGCTGGCTGCATCGGCACCAACCAATCTCCTGGGAAGAGACTTACTATGTAAAATGGGGTGCGTCATTTATTGTACTTCTGAAGGTGTATTCTTGGACATACCTGAGAATCACGCTCAGGAAGTACGAGACATGTTAGACTCCCCATCAAAATTAATGTCACATTACATTATGACAAATAGGAATCCATCCCAAGTAGAAGAGATGACTTCCCAGATACCAGAGTCACTTTGGACAAAAGACGGACAGGACACTGGATTAATGGCAAACGTAGCTCCAGTAGTTGTACAAGTAAAAGATGGTAGGATAGCTCCAAAAATCCCACAGTATCCTCTGAAGCCAGAGGTGGAGTTAGGAGTTTTCCCAGTAATAGAGCGCTTGCTACAACAGGGCATTCTGGTAAGAACGTCCAGCACTGCCAATAGTCCCATCTTCCCTGTTAAAAAGAGTGGGGGGAGGGGTTACAGGCTAGTGCAGGATCTAAGGGGGATTAACAAAATAGTTGAGAGTCAGTTCCCCGTAGTGCCAAATCCAGCTGTCATCCTAATGCAAATCCCTCCCACTGCCAAATTTTTCACTGTTATTGACCTCTGCTCCGCTTTCTTTTCGGTACCTCTGCACCCTGACAGCCAATATTTGTTTGCATTCACATACAGAGGAGTCCAATACACGTGGACTCGACTACCCCAAGGTTTCATAGATAGTCCAAGTATATTTTCTCAGGCTTTGCATGATTGTTTACAGTCTTTCCAACCAGAGAGTGGATCAGTATTGATACAGTATGTGGATGATTTACTACTGTGTTCTGATTCATTGGAAGCATCCCTGAAGGATACGAAACAGCTCCTGTTTCATCTTTCAGACACAGGTCACAAGGTTTCCAAAGACAAGTTGCAATTATGCCAAACTAAGGTAAAATATTTGGGACACTGTCTAACACAAGGACTGAGACACCTGACCGCTGATAGAATCCAAGCAATTAGAGACATGACTCTACCACAAACCCAGCAACAGATCAGAACGTTTTTAGGAATGTGTGGGTATTGCCGTAATTGGATCCCAGGGTTTTCCATATTGGCGTTACCTTTGCAGGAAATGGTCTCCTCAAACAAACCTGATAGGATTTCGCATACCGACGAATCCGAAACAGCATTTGAGAGACTCAAACAGTGCCTAACGCAGGCGCCAGCACTAGGTATGCCAGACTATGGGAAACCCTTTGAACTATACGGAACAGAAAGTGCTGGTTGCGCAGCAGGTGTACTAACCCAAAAACACGGTGATGCCAGCAGGCCAGTTGCATACTACAGCGCTCAGCTAGACACGGTAGCGCGATCCCTCCCCACATGCTTGCGAAGCGTTGCTGCAATAGCATTGCTAGTAACAAAAAGCGAAGATGTCGTGCTAGGCCACAACCTCACAATCCATACACCACATGCAGTGTCAGCCTTATTGAACTCTGCCCAAACCAGACACGTCTCATCAGCGAGGTTTACAAGATGGGAATTGGCACTAATGGCCCCAGTAAACATCACCATAAGGAGATGCAGTGCATTAAATCCTGCAACATATCTCCCAGGTGTGCCTGGTCAGGCACAAAGGGTGGAAGGTGAGAGTGCTGGGGAAGGAGGATTTAATACAAAGGAAGATACACATGATTGTATGGAATATTTGACCCAAAATTTTACCGCAAGGCCTGACATCAGTGACAATCCACTGGAAGATGCAGAACTCACGTTCTACATGGACGGTAGTTGTCACAGACAGTCAGACTCGGGAGACTTGTGTACTGGATACGCAGTCGTAGATGACCAAGACACCATAGAAGCGGAACCGCTAGGCCCACCTCACTCAGCCCAGGTTGCCGAACTGGTCGCCCTAACCAGAGCATGTGAATTGGCTAAGGGTAAGTCAGCCAATATCTACACCGATTCTAGATACGCATTCGGGGTAGTCCATGATTTCGGAGCCCTATGGCGCCTCAGAAATTTCATGACGGCAGCTGGTACACCGATAGCGCATGCAGCTCACATAAAAAGGCTTCTAACAGCGATACAGGAACCCGACAGAGTGGCTGTTATCAAATGTAAAGCACACACATATAGTCAAGACCCAGTATCACTTGGTAACAGCCGAGCAGACGAAGCTGCTAAGTTAGCAGCTGCTACCCCCATACCGACAGACACCACACAACTGATGGTATTCAATACCATCAACACACAGAAGTTGTGTGAAATGCAGAATTTGTGTTCCGCACAGGAAAGAGCAGTCTGGAAGGCAAAGGGATATGGCCAAGAGTCCTCAGGGCTCTGGACGGATGGACATGGTAAACCAGTGGCCCCCAGGACATATCTTCCATGTCTGGCTGAAGCAGCTCACGGGCTGACTCATCTAGGCAAGGAGGGGATGTGCAAATTGGTAAGAGCATACTGGTGCGCCCCAGGATTCTCCTCTCATGCGAGTAAAAGAGCAATATCATGCCTTACCTGTCTGAGAAAGAATATTGGAAAGGCAATACCTACAGAACCATCCCATATCCCACCTGCCGGCGGCCCTTTTCAGGTAATACAAATTGACTTCATTCAATTACCCCCATGTCGGAATTTGAAATATGTACTTGTTTGTATAGATGTTTTCTCGAATTGTGTCGAAGCATTTCCAGCGGCTACAAATACCGCTATGTTTACTGCTAAGAAAATTGTGCAGGAATTTGTATGTAGATATGGTATCCCTAGAATAATCGAAAGTGATAGGGGTACCCATTTTACAGGTGATGTCTTTCAAGGAATGTGTAAGTTGATGGGAATTGATAGCAAGCTGCACACTCCGTACCGTCCACAGGCGAGTGCGAAGGTCGAAAGAGTGAACAGCACGATTAAAAATAAATTGAGTAAAGTAATGGCAGAGACAGGATTGACGTGGCCAGAAGCTTTACCCATTGTTTTGTATAGCATCAGAACCACTCCCAGGTCCCCTCTTAATCTGTCCCCTTTTGAAATCTTGTTTGGTCGACAACCGCATGTCATGATTAACCCTCAGGATGATTTGAAATGTAACAATGAAGTAACTGTAAAGTACTTAATTAACATGAGTAAACAGTTGAGGAACCAAAATGAAAATCTGAAGTTGGTGATTCCTGATCTACCTGATAGTAATTGTCATGACATTGAACCTGGGGATTATGTAATGATACGAAATTTTCTACGCTCAGGTTGTCTTATTGATAGATGGGAAGGACCATACCAGGTCTTATTGACTAGCACCACAGCATTGAAGGTTGCTGAGAGAGAGACTTGGGTCCATTCATCCCACTGCAAGAAGGTTGCTGATCCAGAGAAGTCCCGTGATAAGGAACAGACGGTAGAGGTTGTATCACTGGAGTGTCTGTTCCAGGAGGACTGAGGCGGCACCTGAGCCTTGAAGACCGAAAGCAGTTGTCGACTCCCCAATCCCTTTTATTGTTTTTCTCCACTTCCCATCCCCTCTCCCTTGAAATTTATTTTTCCCCCTTCTCATTCTTCTCCATTTCCTCCTCAAAGATGGACTTGCCCCAAGAGACTGTGATCCGGATTTTCCTGTTAACCATGATGTTGACTAGAGCAGTCTGTTCCGGCGAGAGTACCATGGAGGTCGAGAGAGGTTCTGGAATGGGTTCCGATTATGATGATGGAGGCGTAGTTTTCCAAGATCAACCTAACCAACAAGCAAAGGCGAGTATCAGAAAGCGATCCGATAGCATTGATCATAGAAGAAATTGTGATGGATTGTTAGCTGAAGAAAACTGTATCTGTAGGCTCTGTGACAATTTGGTTGAAGATGGGTGCATAAAGAAATGCCAATCCAGTTTTAATATCCATATGGACCGGCATCCATTGAGTGACTATCACTCCTTAGTGGGTAATGTGTTAAACAAAACAGATTGTTGGGTATGCTCTCAAGTACCTCAGGGTCATAGCAAATCAGGGCTAGTACCATTTCCTTTAACGATAGGGGAGGTACTTGAGTTAAATGGTGGGAGACCGGTGGACAGGAGGTTTAATATCTCCAGCCCTCCTAGCTTGAAGCTCCACCAATACCATGTGGATAGGTCCCTCTTATGTTTCAACATCTCCAATCCCCGACAGCCGGGAAATTGGGAAGTGTCATGGAGCAACCTGACCATGACCTTCTCGCATAGAGCAGATAGAATGCCTACAGATACAGAGCTTGTACGCCACATAGCCAGTAGAGGAAAATCTTTTAGGTATAGATATACCTTAGGAAATAGGATTACTAGAGTTGGAGAAGTATCACCAGGATACTGTGCACATATCGTACAACCTGATACGTGTATTAAGCAGATGGAAGAATTAGGGTCAGGAGATTTCACCTGGAAGGTATGTAATATGGTAATGTCCTACTCCGTCCCATATGTTCTCCCCGATGATGCATATTTCATATGCGGGAGAAAGGCGTACAAGTGGCTTGCCCCAAACTCTGAAGGATTGTGTTATATTGGAAGAGTATTGCCTGAAGTAATGACTGTAACACATGATAAAATGAAAGACATACACCGTGGTGCCCAAGCTCCTTATACTCACACTCATTACGAGCACCTCGTTAAAAGACAACTGTCAGAAAGGTTAGAGCATCCGGCCTCTGATCTGATCCATGAATCCACCGGGATTCAGGTTCTGGTGGCGTTAGATTTCACTCGCACCGCTCGAGGAGTGATGAATTATAGATACATTTCCGCACTCGCCAATTTGTTAGATAATATCACTGAAATGTATGATGACACGTTTAGATACACTGGAAGAGAACTTCAAGCTTATAAAACAGAACTGGTACAGCATAGAATGGTTCTTAATTACCTCACAGCAGTGACAGGCGGATATTGTGTTACATTGGCAACACAGTACGGCGTGAAGTGTTGCACGTACATCACGAATAGCACCGAGGATCCGGTAGAGGTCATAGACCAAAAGATGGACGATATTCTCCAATTGAAGTGGGAATTTCGGCGAAAACACAATCTCACTCTTGCTGCTGTAGGTAATGAGCTGACTGGTTGGGTGTCATGGTTGAACCCGCGAAATTGGTTCTCCGGTTTGGGAGACTGGGCTCAAGGAGTCATAATGGATGTTGGAAAGTTTCTCCTATGTATTTTAGGTGTTGTTATATCTATTGGATTGATATTTAGATGCGGGCAGGCTTTAATGAGGTGCAAACAAAGTACAAGAGTGATGAGTTTGAGGAGTGAGGAAACTGTAATTAACCTGGATTTGATTTATGACCCAATGATAGAAACCAGGATGTGATGAAAATGCGATTATACGGTCCGTTTCTTTCACCTGTTTTTCTGCTTTTCTCCAAGATAACAAGACCCCCTTGGACGAGGAAGTTGACGAGACGCTATACAGACAACGGATGGACCAAAGAAAGAGTTTTGACCACTTGAGAAATGGACACTTGATGAACTTTGCCATGGATCCCCAGTTTCCCTAGTATTTTTAAACTCACGCTAGCCCAACATTTTTTGTAAATCTGATGGCACTGACAAAGCTTGTTGCTCATGCCTAAGGAGCAAAACAGCGCAAAGAAGACGACTTTCAACTGATACCGAACAAAACTTCGACGACAGATGTACATTTACCTGACATAGAATATCATTGCATTTTCCATAAGTGTTCTTCATCTTCATCTCTACAACCCTCAGGTAATAACACACATAGTATAGGGAATACAGGCACAGATATCAGCAATCACATATTCCCCCATTCATGTATCATCAACTAAAATGTGCTCCCCATTTTGTTCAAAAACCGAAAAGAGCTCGGTAAAGTTTGACAGCCCATCCACAGACCTGTACCGCAGGATAAGAAGGAATTCAAATGTATACTTCGCAATACCTCGAAGCTTGATTTACAACACGTACGGCACGATGATACATGACCCCCCAAACATGGACTCATACACACATGCTTCTGCTATCTCACTAGGTCATACCCTCTTCACACCTACTCCTCTCTCCTCCCCTACCCAACCATGGAAATGAATTAACCCCTGACATATATTTTTCTCTTTTTGAAATGTTTTAGAAGGTGGCAGTTATTATTGACTGCCAAAGGGTGGACTGTCAAAGTCAGAAAAATATCCCTATACACGCTGCCATATTTGCACCTCGCACTGGTCCGCATGCGTGCGCTTTCCCGTGATAGCGCATACCCGCTGATGCGTGCACCCGCTCGCATCGGTATGCGTATTTACGGTAAGGAGTATGTAGTCGTAGCGTGCGACCCAATTGTTACATATTTCCACAATTAACGTAGTTTATAGATCATGGTCCTTTTGATAGATTCTGAAAGTTTGGTTAATATAGAATGTCCCTGAACGAAGGAATCCCTCTTTGTATTGTAGGAAGGGTCTAACAGGAGTCATACAGCAGTGTTTGGTACCCATCGGAAGAGTATTTAAATAGCAATATTCCGGTGTTGGTTTGGAGCGTATTAATCGCTCGTGCGAATAGTTATGGACATAAGAAGTTTATGTCCATTACTATTATTTACTCTTACTCAGGTATGCGGCGGGAAACCCAGTGTCCCACCCACCTGAGCTGTTTGAAATCGTCACAGCCCACCTGTATGAATCAACCTATGACCTTTTGTTATGATGCGAAGCCGAATTCCTGTGTCCAATGGACGACAAGATTGTAGGGACCATTGGATTGCATTGTGTGTGGGGCATAAATAGGCAGGCCGACCACATCCAGCTCTCACTCTTCAACGGTTCTCATTGCTGAAAATCGGGTGCTGGATGTCCAGGCGCATGCGATCGTTTCCCCTTGTGCGTAAGTTTTTCTCCGTGATCATATTGTCTTACTGTGAGCCATCTCTCTCTCTCTCTCTCTCTCTCTACTCTTTCTCTCGTATTTTCCTTAAAGTATCTTGAATTGTATTGTATTTATAGTGTAGTTATTTGGTTAGGAAGTCTCTGTTATATTGTAGTGTATCATTTGTACTGTGATTCCTTTTTACAAGTATATTAGTTATAATACATTTAATAGGCTTTGGACCCTAAACAAGTATCTGTGTATTTTCTCATAGTGTTAAGTGTTCACAGAGCGTCGGTGACGCTCAAGCAGCTTTGTAGTTAATCAGGTTACACCAGGTTGCACTTACACATTGTCTCTACATAAAGGTATACTGTGTATCTCATTGTTAAAGGTATAGATATCAAGGTATAGCGTTGTGAGCGTCTGCGCCGCTGGTGATCTCCTCGTGGTCTCGAGCGTCCGCTACGCCATAGCGAATCATTACGTTTGTCTGTAACCAATGTGTGCCAGTCTGTGATCTCTGGGCCGTGAGCGAACGCGACGCTTGAGCGTCTCGCCTACGGCTGAGCGATCGTTACGCAAGTAGCGTACCCTTACGGTACTTCTTGCGTAATCAGCGTACAGTGTTCTTAGACCTCTTAAAGGGTTATTTATACGATAAATAGATTCAGCTTTATCACCCTGGATATACAGGATGCTTACCTGCATATACCTATTGCCATTTAGCATCAGCAATATCTGCTGTTTGCTATTGGCAACCTCCATTATCAATTCAGGGCTCTGCCATTTGGACTGACTACGGCACTTCGGATTTTCACCAAGGTCATGGCCGTGATGACAGCTCATCTCCGTCAACAGGGAATCAGTATCCGGCCGTATCTGGGCGACCTGCTGATCCTGGCAAGCTCCCAAGATGTCCTCCTGAGTCATCTCCAGCTGACGGTGCAATTCCTCACAGCCCACGGATGGCTGATTAATTGGAAAAAGCCCACCTTTGACCCTGCATGGCGCATGGTGCACCTTGGGGCCCTGCTGGATACACACAGCCAGAAGCTGTGTCTGTCTCCAGAGAAGGTCCTGAGGCTTCAGGACAGGATCAGATACTTCCTCTCTCGCCCAAAAGTGTCTATTCACCTGACTGCTGCCATTGCTGAGCAAACTCTGGTGGTGCCCCAATCCCACAGCTGAATCAACTTTAGGAGATGGTCCTGGTGCCTGCTGGACGTTCTTGGGTGCCCTGAAGCCTCCTTCACAGCTATTGAACCTCTCTCCTTGAAGTTCTTGATGATATGATAAATGGTTGATTTAGGTGTAATCTTACTAGCAGCAATATCCTTGCCTGTGAAGCCCTTTTTGTGCAAAGTAATGATGACTGCATGTATTTCCTTGCAGGTAACCATGGTTAACAGAGGAAAAACAATGATTTCAAGCACTGCGCTCCTTTGAAAGCTTCCAGTCTGTTATTCTAACTCAATCACCATGACAGAGAGATCTCTAGCTTTGTCCTCGTCAACACGCTCTCCTGTGTTAATGAGAGAATCACTGACATGATGTCAGCTGGTCCTTTTGTGACAGGGCTGAAATGCAGTGGACATGTTGCTTTTGTGATTATGGGCTCAGTTCAAGGTTGATTGCAAAACAACATTTTCCTCTAATAGGCAAAACCATGGCCCTCATTCCGAGTTGATCGGTCGCAAGGCGAATTTAGCAGAGTTACACACGCTAAGCCGCCGCCTACTGGGAGTGAATCTTAGCTTCTTAAAATTGCGACCGATGTATTCGCAATATTGTGATTACTAACTACTTAGCAGTTTCAGAGTAGCTCCAGACTTACTCTGCCTGTGCGATCAGTTCAGTGCTTGTCGTTCCTGGTTGACGTCACAAACACACCCAGCGTTCGCCCAGGCACTCCCACCGTTTCTCCGGCCACTCCTGCGTTTTTTCCGGAAACGGTAGCGTTTTCAGCCACACGCCCCTGAAACGCCGTGTTTCCGCCCAGTAACACCCATTTCCTGTCAATCACATTACGATCGCCGGAGCGAAGAAAAAGCCGTGAGTAAAAATACTTTCTTCATAGTAAAGTTACTTGGCGCAGTCGCAGTGCGAACTTTGCGCATGCGTACTAAGCGGATTTTCACTGCGATGCGATGAAAAAGAACGAGCGAACAACTCGGAATGAGGGCCCATGTGCACTGCAGGTGGGGCAGATATAACATGCAGTGAGAGTTAGACTTGGGTGGGGTGTGTTTAATTTGAAATCTAAATTGCAGTGAAAAAATAAAGCAGACAATATTTACCCTGCACAAAAATAATATAACCAACCCAATTCTAACTGTCTCTGCACGTTATAACTGCCTCACCTGCAGACGATGACCCATGCCATCGGGATAGCTTCCCACAGCTCCCTGAGATTCGTGAGTGCAAGATCTGGGGGGGGGGGGGGGGGGGGACTCATAAGAACTCTCCAAAATGGTCTTTGAATCAATTCTGGATAACTTGGGACCAATAATACGGTGCATTATCCTTCTGGAATATTCCATCGTTGTGGGTGTGGGGGTACATGAAGTCCAGGTAGGCTGCAAATGGTCATTAAGCAATTGAATGTAGCAGTTTACTGGTCAATGACATATTCAGACCGACCAGTCTACCCAACCCATGACACATGAACATCATTATGGAACCACCACCAGCCTGCATGGTGCCTTGTCGACAACTGGGGTCCATGGGTATGTGCCTCACCAATCCTACAATCAGCCCTGGAACAGAGACTCATTCCACAAAATCATATGTTGCCAGTCCTCTAGGGACCAATTAGTGCCTCACGAGCCGAGGTGAGGCGAAATGTCCAGTGTCATAATGTTAACAGGTGCACCCTGATGGGTCTTCTGCTCCCATATTCAATATCCAATGAAAGATAAAGAACACTGCACTGACCTCCTGAATATGCATCTGGTACCTCCTGTATTGAATCTGGATTTGATTGAGCCAGTTACCACAGACAATTCTGGCAAGACGGTAATGGTGGTAATGCATTCCATGAGGTATTCCCCGTACACACATGACACCGTACTGTAGGGTGTGGTATTGAAAGTCGACCACACTTAGGTTGACAGTGTCTAGGTCGACCACTATTGGTTGACAGGGTCTCTAGGTCGACATGGTATAGGTCGCATGGCTCGCTTCGGTCGCCATGCTACGGGTTACCATTCCCAATCAAAGTCCACGTGGATCGTAAAATATGCAAAAAGAAAAAATTTTGAAAAAATCACGTCGACCTTTTAATCTGTCGACCTAGAACATGTCGACCTATAAATACTGTCAACCTAGTTACTGTCGACCAATAGTGGTCAACCTAGACACTGTCGACCTAAGTCTTGTCGACCTAGAGACCGGATACCGTACTGTATTTTGAGGAATGTTGAATGTCTGCACAACTTCAGCAATGGAATGTCCCATCGTCGGGCACCTACTCATGCCCTGCTCAAACTTTGATCATTCAGGTCGCCTTGCAATGAGCAACCTAGCCGGTGTTAAAGAGACTTACAAGATGTTAGATTACAACTTATGCAGGTCTGGCCATTTCCAAAATGTCACAGTACAGTGACACGACAGACCATTATCTTTACATACTGCTGTCCCATGACATTAGGCACTTCAGTGTAAGTGGTAGTTGAGGATAGCAGTGATTTGTGGTCCCCTCTTCAACAGGCACTGAAACCCGACTTTCAGAGAGCCTCCTGGTCCAGCTTCATACCCAGGAAACTAAGCACCCATCCACTTGTTGCAAACTTTCATATACACGGTCGATTCAGATTATGACCACCTCCTCCATTTGACGTCGGCAGTGCATAGTACATACAGTACGTATGTCACGTGTCATGCACTGGCTTGGTAGGTATATAAGGTGTGCGATATTCTGTCTGCACACATATCACTTATTGCTGTCATGGGTAAAAGGGGCGATTTATCTGAGTTGCAAAAACGGATTATTTTGGTTTTCGGGCCAAGGGGGGCAGTATTTCACAGCGTTTGTGAACTGAACACGTGCTGCGGTGGTGAAGGTGTATCGTGACTGGACAAATGGCACCATTGCGGATAATTGATGTGAAAACTGCGGAGCACCATGTGCCATTGATGTGAGAGGTGAACGTCGGCTATGAACGTGCGTGAGGGCCGGCCGACACACTACAGTGGAGCAGCTCACTGTCTGGGGGCTACCAGACCTGTGTCTAAAATGACAGTGCAGCCTGTCTAGCTGCTGTCCGTGCTGCACACAGCGGTTACTCTGGCTATTAGCTGGTGGTCATAATAATGTGACTCGACCATGTATTTTCAATGGGGATGCAATGCACCCTGCTACTCTGCTTTAACAGTACGCCTGTTTGGATGGGTTGGGAACTCAATGCCGGCTGCCGGGATCCCGGCGGTCAGCATACCGACCCCGGCAGCATAATGCGGGTGGGGGAGTGAGCACAACAAAGCTCAGTGGCTCGTCACAGGTTCTATTCCCACTCTGTGGGTGCCGTGGGAATAGACCCTGTGAGTCGGCATTCCGTCGGCTGGCATTTTGAGCACTCGGGATTCTAGCGTTGGCATGGTGACCGCCGGGATCTCGAGCACCGGTCACATGACCATATCCCGTTTGGATTCTCTTTTTCTATTCTCGGTATTAGGGTTCATTTTAATGTTATACTAATTGTTAAAAACAGTAGTAACTTTGTGAAGTTTACTAGAAAAGTGTGCCCTCCAATACTGTAAAAAGCATATTTATAAAAATACTCTACCAAGAGAAATCCTTATATGTTCTATAAAAATAAATGTACAATTCTGCATAGGTGGCTATAGTGCAGATCTCCCATTACTGTGATTAGTGTAGCAGCATAGGTCCCTATCCAGAATATTTACCAGCTTATGCCAGGTACTCACTTGCTGATTTTTCAATCAGCTGACAATGATACATTGAATAAAATTGATACCATAATATATATTATGTTTGGAACAGCTTCCCTTCTGAGTTCCTTCAAAAACTGAGTGCAAGTGTACCTAGAAGAATTGATGCGATTTTGAAGGCAAAGGGTGGTAGCCAAAAAATATTGATTTAGATTTCTCTTCTGTTACATATACTTACATAGTTCGTGAGGTTGAAAAGAGGCAAAATGCCCATCGGGTTCAACCTGTATTTTGTGATCAGCTGTTCATATTATAATGTACCTGCTGATGTAATGGCTTAGTACCAATTGACAACAATGATTCCCTTTCCAGTTAGAAATTTGTCTAATCGGTTTTTAAATGCATTTACAGAGTCTGCCATTACTATCTTCTCCGGCAGGGAGTTCCAAATCTTTATTGCCCTTACCGTGAAGAACCCTTCCTACGTTGTGTGCGGAATTTTCTCTCCTCTAGCCCCAGCGAGTTCCCACGTTCCTATAGAGAGTTCTTTTAATAAACAAATCCGCTGCTAACTCCTTGTGCTGACCCTTTACATATTTGAAGATATTAATAATGTCACCTCTTAGTCGCCGCTTTTCTAGAGTATACATATTTAACTTAGCAAGCCTTTCCTTGTACTCCAGTGTCTCTAGCCCTTTAATCAATTTAGTAGCTCGCCTTTGAACCCTTTCTAATTCTCCTATATCTTTTTTATAATATGGTGCCCAAAATTGAACACAATATTCAAGGTGTGGTCGTACCAATGATTTGTACAGCGGCACTATTACATCCTCGTCCCTTTTCTCAATGCCCCGTTTCATGCATGCGAGCACTTTACTTGCCTTTTTTGCTGCATTTTGACATTGTGTACTGTTATTAAGTCTATTATCTATGAGCACCCCCAAATCTTTTTCCACCAGTTACCCCTATAATTTCCCCATTTAGAGTGTACGATGCTTGTATGTTTTTTGTCCCAAAATGCCTAATTTTGCATTTTTCTATATTGAACCTCATTCTCCATTTAGACGCCCAGGCTTCAAGTTTAAATAAGTCATTTTGTAGAGACTCCACATCACTATCTGAATTAATTACCTTACACAGCTTAGTATCATCCGCAAAGATTGACACTGTTTTTTCCAGACCTATTCCTAGATCGTTGATAAATATATTGAACAGTAGCGGGCCAAGTACGGACCCTTGTGGTATTCCACTGACTACTCCCAGCTGGAGAACATCCTATTGACCACTACTCGTTGTACTCTGTTATCCAGCCAATTACCTGTCCATGTACAAATAGTATATCCTACACCACAGGTTCTCAAACTCGGTCCTCAGGATCCCACGCGGTGCATGTTTTGCAGGTCTCCTCACAGAATCGCAAGTGAAATAATTAGTTCCACCTGTGGACCTTTTAAAATGTGTCATTGAGTAATTAATTCACCTGTGCACCTGCTGGGTTACCTGCAAAACATGCACTGTGTGGGGTCCTGAGAACCGAGTTTGAGAACCTACAGTATGTCCTAGACCAAGTTCCCTTAATTTGATGATCAGTCGCCTGTGAGGCATTGTATCGAAGGCTTTTGCAAAATCTAAATACACCACATCCACTGCTTTTCCCTGATCAAGATTCTCGCTCACTTCCTCATAGAAGCTAATTAAGTTAATTTGACATGATCTGTCCCTTACAAACCCATGCTGACTTTTGCTAATAATCTTATTAACCTGCAGATAATCCTCTATGCTATTCCTCCAATATGTTGCCCACTATAGAGGTTAAGCTAACTGATCTATAGTTACCAGCATTATTTTTAGTTCTCTTTTTAAATAAGGCACTACCTCCGCTATTCTGTTCTTTCACTTTGCATTTTGTTAATTGATAAAATAAGCAATTAACACTTCTATTTTTGAAAACGTTCTGAATTTGCAGCATTTTTTCCACACCTGCCTAAAACTTTTGCACAGTACTGATATACAGTATCTATCTATCTATCTATCTATCTATCTATCTATATATATATATTAGCCCAGATCTGTGCCTGTGTGCCTAATGCTGGGCGGGGTCACAATGCTAGGCAGAGTCACAATGCTGTGCGGCGTCAAATGCATCTGCAGGGAGAGACACCATGCCCTGTGCCAGCAGATGTGTCAGGTACATGATGCCCTGTGACACTAACTACAGAAGGGAGGTGACCATGGGCAGCTCTAAGAGCAGACACAGCTCCTGCCAGCAGAAGCAGAGAGGGAAACACAGGGTATATAGATGCAGCAGGTGACTGGCAGGTGACTGGCCGCCGCATCTGTCTCCGTTAGACACCATGCTTGCCACCTTACACACACACACCCCACGATGGGGAAACCTCCCTTATGTACCCCAGCTCCCATGCCCCTCCAAGCTACTTGAGACACTTGCCTACACTCGCCTCACACACTTTCTTAACTCCCACAGCCTACTGGACCCACTTCAGTCAGGATTTCGTGCCCAACACTCCACAGAGACAGCACTGACTAAGGTAGTGAATGATTTGGTCACTGCTAAATCTAAAGGACATTACTCTCTACTTATTCTCCTTGATTTCTCTGCTGCTTTTGACACTGTTGACCACTCTCTTCTCATACAAACACTACAATCCCTAGGTATTCAGGACACAGCCCTTTCTTGGTTCTCATCCTACCTATCTAATCGCTCCTTCAGTGTTCGTTTCTCTGATTCCACCTCTCCTTCGCTACCTCTCTCAGTTGGAGTACTGCAAGGCTCAGTCTTAGGTCCTCTGCTTTTCTCTATCTATACCACATCTCTTGGCAAACTAATCAACTCTTTCGGATTTCAGTACCATCTGTATGCGGATGATACTCAAATCTATCTATCCTCCCCTGATTTGTCACCATCTGTATTGGGCCGTGTCACTGAATGCCTTTCTGCCATTTCATCTTGGATGACATCTCGCCACCTCAAACTTAATATTTCCAAAACAGAATTAATTATATTTCCACCGGCCAATAGTAGTTTCCAACCTGATATCTCTATCACTGTTGAGAACTCGGCAATCACCCCTACCCCACAAACTCGCTGCCTAGGTGTAATTCTTGACTCTGAACTGTCCTTTGTTACCCACATTCAATCTGTCTCAAGATCATGTTACATACATCTAAGAAACATATCCAAAATACGACCATATCTTTCACAAGACACAGCAAAAACTCTAATGCATGCTCTCATTATCTCCCGCATTGATTATTGTAATAGTCTTCTGACCGGTCTTCCCAAACATAGGCTCTCACCACTACAATCCATTTTGAATGCAGCTGCGAGGCTAATCTTCCTTGCCAGACGTCCATCGTCTGCAGATCCGCTCTGTCAGTCCCTCCATTGGTTACCGGTATTCTACCGTATTAAATATAAAATACTTTTACTCACATACAAGGCTATTAACCAAACTGCACCAACATACATCACTTCACTCATCTCAAAATATCTCCCTACCCGACCTCTCCGCTCTGCACAAGATCTGCATCTCTCATCCACACGCATTACTTGTTCACACTCAAAATTACAGGACTTTATCCGGGTTTCACCCACTCTGTGGAATGCCCTCCCACGCACAGTAAGACTCGCCTCTAGTCTCCAAACCTTTAAATGTTCCCTGAAAACTCACCTCTTCAGACAAGCCTATCAAATTCCAGACCCACCCACATAACCTTCAGTGCTTCCCTATCTAATTACATCCTCTGTAGAGTATTCATAACATCACATATCTTGTCTTTCTTTAGCCTCACACCCTCCTTGGCCAACTTTGTAGGTTTTCATCATACAACCCATTAAGAACCTAGCAATCTGGTGGACCATTATGCAATAGGTAGCATCTATCCTTGTGTATCTATGCCTATTTCCCTATAGATTGTAAGCTTGCGAGCAGGGCCTTCCTACCTCTATGTCTGTCTGTTTTTACCCAGTTTTGTTCTATTACTGTTGTTCTAATTGTAAAGCGCAACGGAATATGCTGCGCTATATAAGAAACTGTTAATAAATAAATAATAATAAATATCAACCCCACATGCATACAGCCACTGGGGGGTCTGGCGGGCCGGGAGGCGACGAGGCACATGGACCACACACACACCAATCCTCATTACTCCTCTGACGAAGCTCCCTCTTACTGCAAGCATGCGTCATGCAAGGCTCCTATCCAGCGACAAAACACTATACCTGGCGGATCACAGCTAGATCGCGGGGCAGATCCGTCATCACCGGGCACAGGCACACACTGTGGAGGCATGCTGCCCTGCACAAGTCGCACACCAGGCGCTGCCGACCGGGACCACCACGGAACACTGCTCCCGGTACATTACTGCAGAAGCCAGTGCTCCCTCCCTCTGCTGCCTACACATTATATAGCAGCGCACAGCGGGACCCGCATATGCTACAGCCAATACAATGGGGCGCGCCCCTCCCTCACCAGGCACACCACCACACCTGGTCCTCTACCCCCCCCCACACACACTCACACACACCAGCGCACCCTCTTCCCCTTCACTCACCCATCTGCCAAACACAACATGTGGAGACGCTCCCCCACCCCCTGCACACAGAAAAAACCCTCCCCATCCCTGCACAACCCCCACACAACCACAACGCCTCATAAACCCCTAACCCTCACACCACAGCAAGGAGCACAACCCTCCCACACCCACAACTCCACCGGACATGAAACCCCACTCGCCATGAGATTGTACCTGCCTGTGCAACACCCACCCCACCCCACAAGGACATTCCCCAAACAAGGAAGACCCATACCTAGCACCCACCTTGCACAAATACACAACCCCTCCACCACCCCCTGCACCTTAACACAACTTTCGCCATCTGCCTACCCCAATCCCACTCCCCACCCCTCCCCTGCAAACACCATACGCCGCAATACCCTCCAACATCCTTCCTCCCACCCCATGTGGACCTCCCCCACCCATGCGACCTTCAGAAACCCTCTCCCATCCCCCTGGACCCCACATCCAGAACTCCAGCAAACACAACACCTCCTGTCCTCTCCCCCATCCCTCACCCCTAGGCAGCAGCATCTCCTTTATAATAGCCCAGAACAGTGACTCTGTGTCTGTGTGACTAACGCTGGGAGGAGTTACAATGGTGGGTGGAGTCACAGTCATAGAGTCACAGATCTGACCAAATACCTCGCCGCCATCTTCCCCGCCGGACGCGTCCTCCTCCTCCTCCCGGTTCCCAGCTCCAGTGCTGCGGTTAGGAGGGTGGCTGAGCCTGGCCACAGGATGAGGCCACCTCCCACCACCACTGCGACCACCTCGGCTCCCCTTCTCCCCTCTCCTGCCTCACTGTCAGCCGCACGGGGTGCGCCCAGTGTCACTGAGCAGCGCACTCCCTCCCGTCACCTGCTGCTGCTGCAGATTAGCCGCAACCTCGTCACATCCAGGTCACTACAGCGCTGCTGCAGCTGCGCCCGGAGATTGTGTGTGTGCTGTCTAGGGTATAGTGTGTGCATGGGGTATGTGGACAGTGTATCATGTGTGAATGGTTGGCTGTATATACAGTGCCCCTCCACCACCCGCAGGAACCTCGTACCCGTCCATCCACCACCCACAGAGCCCCCAGACCCCATCCGCGGAAACCCTGCACCCGGCCCTCCACCACCCGTGTCGCCTCCTGGCCCCTTACCCCTCCCACGACACCCACGCACCCGCCCCTCCACCACCCGCAGCGCCATTGGACAACCTCCTCCATCTGTGGCACCCCCCTACCTGCCCCTCCCCCACCCGCGGTGCCTCCAGACCCCCTCCCCCACCCGCGGCACACCCGCAACTCCGGAACCCCTCCCCCATTCATCACAGCCCTGCACCTGCCCCTCCCACACACACATCACGGCTGCCCCTACCCCACCTGCAGACCCTCCGGACCCCTTCGCCCATTTGCGGCCCCCACTCCCCCGACCCTATCCCACCCGTAGCACCTCCCCTCCCCCATACGCACCTCCCCCAACCATAGCACCTCCGGACCCCATCCGCGGCACACCCCGCAACTGTTCCTCCCCCACCCCCGCAACTGCCCCTCCCCCGCCCGCGACCCCCTTCCCCATCCGCATCTTCCCTGCACCCACCTCTCTTCATCGTGCCCTGCATGTGCTGCTCACACCATAGCAAGGGGCTACAGCCCCTTAACCATCGAATGTCCTTTGAACGTGCAATATTTCACCACTCACTAAATTATGATTGGCGCTAATACTCTATATAATAACAATATTGCACGCCCCAAGGGCGTGCAAGGGTTAAGGGGGCGTAGCCCCTTATGACGGTGTGAATAGCGCCCGTAGGGCGCGATGAGTCACTATATATATATATATATATATATACACCAAATATAGCATGTGTGTGGTGTACATTATGCAGAATTGGTAAACTGTGGTAGAATTATATTGGATTAGTGAGATAGTGTCTCGTCTGCTAAAACCTAGAGAAGCTTGTTTTATTACCTGTTTGCAGCTGCTAAAACCACAGTTTCTTTGGTAGATTTTAACATCAAATATATCAGTTGAACTTGTGGCTTATGTGGATTTAAAAATACAATGGGATGGGATGGAAGAGACCCTGACACAAAGACGTGTTTTTGTCAACGTTCTATAAATAAGTGAAGATTCAATTCCCAAAATTGTATTATTTTTTTCCTAAATAACTCATAATTCCGGTTTTATTTTCTAATCACACCTTTGACGCACCACTAACTATTCGCCTGTAGTATCGGTCCTCATCTAGACGTTAACGTGGGTGAATTTAAAGAGATGGGATTTATGAAAACAGGATACCACTGACAAGGCCAAACAGTGTGGAGCTCATGATCCATCATGTAATATTGTGCGCTTTTGTCAGAGAGGTCAAATGTACGGGCACAAGCACTCACCTGAAACAGGAGCTAATCAGATCACCTTTGAATGAAGACAGTTTGCTTAGCTTTAAAAAGTGTTCTGCCTCCTTTATCTCAGTCTGAGAGTGTAACGTGACTCTTAAAACAAATTGATAGCGTTCAGCTGCCTGGCCTCTCAGCTTTGGGGCAATATAAACAGCCGTAACAAAAAATAATACAAATAACTTCACTCTTTTCCAATATTTCTGTGTTTTTTGCCAAAGTGTCTAATGCATGAGAAGCAACATGCTGCCATTGTATCAGATAAAACAGTTGTTTTAAACTAAAACCTTTGTGAGATTTGCTCCTGTTGAGTCTGGGTTTGGTCACACAGTCCATCGTTTGTCAATCAGACTTGCCATCAAGATATTTGGGGATTCAGCCCCCTGTGAATGTAGATGCATTACTTAATGGTCGGCTGATCACTTGTAAGTTTTTTTCCCCAACCACCTATAAAAGAAAGAATATAGTGGATAGAATTGAGACAGCCCTGAAAAGAGATCAAAGGAATGCATATTGCTCTTGTAAGGGAATGGATTATATAACGTAAAAGGTCTCGCTACTTCTCAGACATTCTTCTAAGCCGGACAATGAAACACTGCATATTGGCCCTCATTCCGAGTTGTTCGCTCGCTAGCTGCTTTTAGCAGCATTGCAAACGCTAGTCCGCCGCCCTCTGGGAGTGTATCTTAGCAGAACAGCGAACGAAAGATTAGCAGAACTGCTACTAAATAATTTCTTGCAGTTTCTGAGTAGCTCCAGACCTACTCCTAGATTGCGATCACCTCGGTCCATTTAGTTTCTGGTTTGACGTCACAAACACGCCCTGCGTTCGGCCAGCCACTCCCCCGTTTTTCCAGCCACTCCTGCATTTTTACCTGGCACGCCTGCGTTTTTTAGCACACTCCCTGAAAACAGCCAGTTTCTGCCCAGAAACACCCACTTCCTGTCAATCACACTACGATCACTCGAGCGTTGAAAAAACGTCGCTCGAGCTTGTGTAAATCTCCAAAGTTTTGTGTTAAATTACTTAACGCATGCGCGCTGCGTACCATGCGCATGCGCATTTTCAACCTAATGGCTGCATTGCGAAAAACGGCAACAAGCGAACAACTCGGAATGACCACCATTGTTCCTAGAAAAGCAAATAGAGTTTTATTTTGTTATACAGGTTGAGTCTCCCTTATCCAAAATGCTTGGGACCAGAGGTATTTTGGATATGGGATTTTTCCGTATTTTGGAATAATTGCATGCCATAATGAGATATCATGGTGATGGGACCTAAATCTAAGCACAGAATGCATTTATGTTACATATACACCTTATACACACAGCCTGAAGGTAATTTTAGCCAATATTTTTTTATAACTTTGTGCATTAAACAAAGTGTGTGTACATTCACACAATTCATTTATGTTTCATATACACCTTATACACACAGCCTGAAGGTCATTTAATACAATATTTTTAATAACTTTGTGTATTAAACAAAGTTTGTGTACATTGAGCCATCAAAAAACAAAGGTTTCACTATCTCACTCTCACTCAAAAAAGTCCGTATTTCGGAATATTTGGATATGGAATACTCAACCTGTATATTCATTTATATACTGGCAATGAATACAGATGGGCATTATCACAGTGACATGCTAATAATCAGGTATTAAATAAGACAAACATAGATGGAACGTGTTTCCTGTTCAATTTTTTTTTGTAAATATCAGGGTTTTTTTTTCTTTTTACATTTCAAGGTCACAGGATTTCTAATGGCCAAACAAATTGGTATCTTTTAATGACCCTTGGATATGACAACTCTGATCACTCCATTATAATAAATAGCATCTACATAGGGGATACGGTCATTAGGTCGACAGTCATTAGATCGACCACTATTGGTCAACATGCATTAAGTCAACAGGGTCATTAGGTCAACATGTACTAGGTTGACAGTTCAAAAGGTCGACATGAGTTTTTCAATTTTTTTTCACTTTTTGGACTTTTTCATACTTTACGATCCACGTGGACTACAATTGGGAACGGTAACCTGTGCTGAGCACATCGGTAGCAGAGCGAGGCACCTTTGCTCGCCATGCAAGGGGACACGGTGCACTAATTGGGGTTCAACGTCACTTTACGAAGAAAACACCACCAAAAAAAGTAAAAAAACTCATGTCAACCTAATGACTGATGACCCAATGACCCATACCCCTACACAGTTTCCTTGCTGTATGTAAGGGTAACAAATATAACAGAATCTGCCAGACAAGAGAGTTTGGTGAAGGTGAACTTGAGACTGTAGTTGCTGGACTAAACCTGAAAGTGATATTTACAGAAAGCAGTACACAGGAAAATTTAACTTTTTCAAATATTTTCTATTTGATCCTAGTAACCCTCAGTCAGGCGCAGCTGGCCTGACAGGCACCGCTAAGCTTTTCTCGCGCCCCTCTCTGTCCCAAGGGGGTGCAGGGGCCTGTCCCTCCTAGTACCTTCCTATCTCTAGGTGCTGTTCGAACCCCCCTAGTCAGTGTTCCCGCCGCCTGTGTGGAGTGCAGTAGTGACCCTCCTGGCCTCTCAGGCACACTGCGCCCAAACTCCTCCCACTTTTTAAGGTTCGTTTTTCCTTTTATTTTCATCTATTGTTTATTTTGCTCATTTTATGAATGAAAATTACAAAAGGTTGTGGATATTTTGCGGAAATAATAAGAATTTACTCACCGGTAATTCTATTTCTCGTAGTCCGTAGTGGATGCTGGGAACTCCGTAAGGACCATGGGAATAGACGGGCTCCGCAGGAGACTGGGCACTCTAAAAGAAAGATTAGGTACTATCTGGTGTGCACTGGCTCCTCCCTCTATGCCCCTCCTCCAGACCTCAGTTAAGGAAACTGTGCCCGGAAGAGCTGACACAACAAGGAAAGGATTTGGAATCCAGGGTAAGACTCATACCAGCCACACCAATCACACTGTACAACTTGTGATAACCATACCCAGTTAACAGTATGAACAACAACTGAGCCTCAGTAACAGATGGCTCAAACAATAACCCTTTAGTTAAGCAATAACTATATACATGTATTGCAGAGAGTCCGCACTTGGGACGGGTGCCCAGCATCCACTACGGACTACGAGAAATAGAATTACCGGTGAGTAAATTCTTATTTTCTCTGACGTCCTAGTGGATGCTGGGAACTCCGTAAGGACCATGGGGATTATACCAAAGCTCCCAAACGGGTGGGAGAGTGCGGATGACTCTGCAGCACCGAATGAGCAAAGGCAAGGTCCTCCTCAGCCAGGGTATCAAACTTGTAGAACTTAACAAATGTGTTTGAACCCGACCAAGTAGCAGCTCAGCAAAGCTGTAAAGCCGAGACCCCTCGGGCAGCCGCCCAAGAAGAGCCCACCTTCCTTGTGGAATGGGCTTTTACTGATTTAGGATGCGGCAATCCTGCCGCAGAATGAGCTTGCTGAATCGTGTTACAGATCCAGCGCGCAATAGTTTGCTTTGAAGCAGGAGCACCCAGCTTGTTGGGTGCATGCAGGATAAACAGCAAGTCAGTTTTCCTGACTCCAGCTGTCCTGGCTACATAGATTTTCAAAGCCCTGACTACATCTAGTAACTTGGAGTCCTCCAAGTCCCGAGTAGCCGCAGACACCACAATAGGTTGGTTCAAATGAAACGCTGATACCACCTTAGGGAGAAATTGGGGACGAGTCCTCAATTCTGCCCTGTCCATATGGAAGATCAGATAAGGGCTTTTACATGACAAAGCCGCCAATTCTGACACACGCCTAGCCGAAGCTAAGGCCAATAGCATGACCACTTTCCACGTGAGATATTTTAGCTCCACAGTCTTAAGTGGCTCAAACCAGTGGGATTTCAGGAAATCCAACACAACGTTAAGATCCCAAGGTGCCACTGGAGGCACAAAAGGGGGCTGAATATGCAGCACTCCCTTAACAAACGTCTGAACTTCAGGCAGTGAAGCCAGTTCCTTCTGAAATAAAATAGATAGGGCCGAAATCTGGACCTTTATGGATCCTAATTTTAGGCCCATAGTCACTCCTGATTGTAGGAAGTGCAGGAATCAACCCAGCTGGAATTCCTCTGTAGGGGCCTTCCTGGCCTCACACCAAGCAACATATTTTCGCCATATACGGTGATAATGTTGTGCTGTCACTTCTTTCCTAGCCTTTATCAGCGTATTAATAACTTCATCCGGAATGCACTTTTCCGCTAGGATCCTGTGTTCAACCGCCATGCCGTCAAACGCAGCCGCGGTAAGTCTTGGAACAGACAGGGCCCCTGCTGTAACAGGTCCTGTCTGAGAGGCAGAGGCCATGGGTCCTCTGAGATCATTTCTTGTAGTTCTGGGTACCAAGTTCTTCTTGGCCAATCCGGAACGATGAGTATAGTTCTTACTCCTCTCTTTCTTACTATCCTCAGTACCTTGGGTATGAGAGGAAGAGGAGGGAACACATAAACCGACTGGTACACCCACGGTGTCACTAGTGCGTCCACCGCTATCGCCTGAGGGTCCCGTGACCTGGCGCAATATTTTTTTTAACTTTTTGTTGAGGCGGGACGCCATCATGTCCACCTGTGGCAGTTCCCAACGGTTTACAATCTGTGTGAAGACTTCTTGATGAAGTCCCCACTCTCCCTGGTGGAGGTCGTGCCTGCTGAGGAAGTCTGCTTCCCAGTTGTCCACTCCCGGAATGAACACTGCTGACAGTGCTAGCACGTGATTCTCCGCCCATCGAAGAATCCTTGTGGCTTCTGCCATTGCCATTCTGCTTCTTGTGCCGCCCTGGCGGTTTACATGGGCGACCGCCGTGATGTTGTCTGACTGAATCAGTACAGATTGGTTTTAAAGCAGGGGCTCTGCTTGACTCAGGGCATTGTAGATGGCCCTTAGTTCCAATATATTTATGTGTAGAGAAGTCTCCAGACTTGACCACTGTCCTTGGAAGTTTCTTCCCTGAGTGACTGCCCCCCATCCTCGGAGGCTTGCATCCGTGGTCACCAGGATCCAGTCCTGTATGCCGAACCTGCGTCCCTCGAGAAGATGAGCACTCTGCAGCCACCACAGCAGAGACACCCTGGCCCTTGGGGACAGGGTGATCAACCGATGCATCTGAAGATGCGATCCGGACCATTTGTCCAACAGATCCCACTGAAAGATCCTTGCATGGAACCTGCCGAAGGGAATTGCTTCGTAAGAAGCCACCATCTTCCCCAGGACTCGCGTGCAGTGATGCACCGACACCTGTTTTGGTTTCAGGAGGTCCCTGACCAGAGATGACAATTCCTGGGCCTTCTCCTCCGGGAGAAACACCTTCTTCTGTTCTGTGTCCAGAATCATTCCCAGGAAAAGCAGACGCGTCGTAGGGATCAGCTGCGACTTTGGGATATTCAGAATCCAGCCGTGCTGTTGCAACACTTCCTGAGAGAGTGCTACGCTGACCAACAACTGCTCTTTGGACCTCGCCTTTATGAGGAGATCGTCCAAGTACGGGATAATTATAACTCCCTTTCTTCGAAGGAGTATCATAATTTCGGCCATTACCTTGGTAAATACTCTCGGTGCCGTGGACAGACCAAACGGCAATGTCTGGAATTGGTAATGACAATCCTGTACCACAAACCTGAGGTACTCCTGGTGAGGTGGGTAAATGGGGACATGCAAGTAAGCATCCTTGATGTCCAGCGACACCATAAAATCCCCCTCTTCCAGGCTTGCAATAACCGCTCTGAGCGATTCCATTTTGAACTTGAACTTCCTTATATAAGTGTTCAAGGATTTTAAATTCAGAATGGGTCTCACCGAACAGTCTGGTTTCGGTACCACAAACATTGTGGAATAGTAACCCCGTCCCTGTTGAAGGAGGGGAACCTTGATTATCACCTGCTGGAGGTACAGCTTGTGAATTGCCGCCAGTACTACCTCCCTTTCCCTGGGAGCAGCTGGCAAGGCTGATTTGAGGTAACGGCGAGGGGGAGTCGCCTCGAACTCCAGCTTGTATCCCTGAGATACAATTTGTACAGCCCAGAGATCCACTTGTGAGCGAACCCACTGGTTGCTGAAGTTTCGGAGACGCGCCCCCACCGCACCCGGCTCCGCCTGTGGAGCCCCAGCGTCATGCGGTGGACTTAGTGGAAGCGGGGGAGGATTTTTGTTCCTGGGAACTGGCTGCCTGGTGCAGCTTCTTTCCTCTACCCCTGCCTCTGGGCAGAAAGGATGCGCCTCTGATCCGCTTGCCTTTCTGAGGCCGAAAGGACTGTACATGATAATACGGTGCTTTCATAGGCTGTGAGGGAACCTGAGGTAAAAAAGTTGACTTCCCAGCTGTTGCCGTGGATACGAGGTCCGAGAGACCGTCCCCAAACAATTCCTCACCCTTATAAGGCAAAACCTCCATGTGAAAAAATGGGGTGTGTCTGTGCGCTTCAGTGACTCCAATTACAGTGATATTGTGTGAGTAATTGCCTTTACCATAAAAACCAAGAGACTTGTTATAATCTATTCTTTTACTATAAACAAATCACATTACACTTGTAAACACATTTATAAAAACCTATAATAAAATATAACAGCTCGATTTTTAATTAGAATTCAACCGGAATGCATTCCACAGTTAATAGAATTATATATATATATATGGCCGCTTTTAGCTTAATTAATACAACCTGATCTAACAAGGGTATCCACTTTAAATAAACAGTAGACCTTCTGATTATATTTGCCGTTAGTGCCACAATGTTTCTCATCAATAAATGGCAACTTATATATGAATAGTAATAGAAAGTCTCCACTTATCCTAATTACTGGCGTCCCAGTAAAGGATTAGTCCTTCCTGATGTGTTTTGCCCTAATTATATTGGGTTATATTTACCCTTCCTTAGGAATATCCTCCGTTTAGGCACTATGGCACAAGTGCACGGATTCTTTGGGGTGAATACCTTTTGGAAGTTCCCAGCTGTAGGGCAGCGTTTATAGGCACACAGTCAGTAGTGGTGGAGATAACAGCAAGTTGTCAGTGCTGCACTCGGCAGCATTCACGGAGCCACACTGGTGATGAGCCGTAGGTGTGAGTGTCCTTATTTAGATCGGCACACCGTAAACGGCAAGAATCCTCAGCGCACTCGTACAGTGTATGCGGCAGGTGTCCTCAGTGCATCCGCACGCTGTATTTGGCCGCCTGTTAGCACACAGGATGCGGCGAGGTGAGCGGCAGGAATCAGCACAGCACAGACGGCAGAAACGGCAGAGGCGGCCACTGAAAAATCACGTTTGCTGCAGTTGAAAACGGGTGATGACGTCAACGCGTTTCGTCCCGTTAATTCTCGGGACTTCCTCAGGACTGCATTTGATAATACGGTGCCTTCTTAGGCTGTGAGGAAACCTGAGGCAAGAAAGTCGACTTTCCAGCTGTCGCTGTGGACACGAGGTCCGATAGACCGTCCCCAAACAATTCCTCACCCTTATAAGGCAAAACCTCCATGTGTTTTTTAGAATCAGCATCACCTGTCCACTGCCGAGTCCATAATACTCTCCTGGCAGAAATGGACATTGCATTAATTCTAGATGCCAGCAGGCAAATGTCCCTCTGTGCATCCCGCATATATAAGACGACGTCTTTTATATGTTCTATGGTTAGCAAAATAGTATCCCTGTCGAGGGAATCAATGTTGTCTGACAGGGTATCAGACCATGCTGCTGCAGCACTACACATCCATGCTGAAGCAATAGCAGGTCTCAGTATAGTACCCGAGTGTGTATACACAGACTTCAGGATAGCTTCCTGCTTTCTATCCGCAGGCTCCTTTAGGGTGGCTGTATCCTGAGATGGCAGTGCCACCTTTTTTGATAAGCGTGTGAGCGCCTTGTCCACCCTAGGGGATGTTTCCCAACGTAACCTGTCCATTGGCTGGAAAGGGTACGCCATCAGTAACCTCTTAGAAATCACTAGTTTCTTATCGGGGGAACTCCACGCTTCTTCACACAAATCATTTAATTCATCAGATGGGGGAAAAGTCACTGGCTGCTTTTTCTCCCCAAACATAATACCCCTCTTGGTAGTAACCGGGTTAACATCAGAAATGTGCAATACATTTTTCATTGCAGTAATCATGCATCGGATGGCTTTTGTAGACTGTACATTTGTCTCATCCTCATCTACACTGGAGTCAGACTCCGTGTCGACATCTGTGTCTACCATCTGAGCTAGCGGGCGTTTATGAGCCCCTGATGGCCTCTGAGACGCCTGGGCAGGCGCGGGCTGAGATCCCGGCTGTCCCAAGGCTGCTGCGTCATCGAACCTTTTATGTAAGGAGTTGACACTGTCTGTTAAAACCTTCCACATATCCATCCAATCTGGTGTCGGCCCCGTCGGGGGCGACACCACACTTATCTGCCCCTGCTCCGCCTCCACGTAACCCTCATCAAACATGTCGACACAGCCGTACCGACACACCGCACACACACAGGGAATGCTCTGACTGAGGACAGGACCCCACAAAGTCCTTTGGGGAGACAGAGAGAGAGAGTATGCCAGCACACACCACAGCGCTATATAACACAGGGATTTACACTATAATGAGTGATTTTTCCCAATAGCTGCTTATTATCCTATTTGCGCCTAAATTTATGTGCCCCCCCCCTCTCTTTTTTACCCTTCTTGTACAGGATATTGCAGGGGAGAGCCTGGGAAGCGTCCTTCCAGCGGAGCTGTGAAGAGAAAATGGCGCTGGTGTGCTGAGGAAGAAGGCCCCGCCCCCTCAGCGGCGGGCTTCTCCCGCGTTTTGTATAGCTTAATGGCGGGGTTTTTTACACATATACAGTTTTCCAGATTGTATTATGTGTATTTAGTGCCAAAAGGTAATATAATTGCTGCCCAGGGCGCCCCCCCCCCCCCAGCGCCCTGCACCCTACAGTGACCGGAGTGTGTGTGTGCTGTGGGAGCAATGGCGCACAGCTGCAGTGCTGTGCGCTACCTTAATGAAGACCGGAGTCTTCTGCCGCCGATTTCATCTCTCTTCTGTCTTCTGGCTCTGCAAGGGGGACGGCGGCGCGGCTCCGGGAACGGACGATTGAGGTCAGGCCCTGTGTTCGAACCCTCTGGAGCTAATGGTGTCCAGTAGCCTAAGAAGCACAAGCTAGCTGCAAGCAGGTAGGTTTGCTTCTCTCCCCTCAGTCCCACGTAGCAGTGAGTCTGTTGCCAGCAGATCTCACTGAAAATAAAAAACCTAACAAATACTTTCTTTCTAGCAAGCTCAGGAGAGCCCACTAGGAGCACCCAGATCTGGCCGGGCACAGATTCTAACTGAGGTCTGGAGGAGGTGCATAGAGGGAGGAGCCAGTGCACACTAGATAGTACCTAATCTTTCTTTTAGAGTGCCCAGTCTCCTGCGGAGCCTGTCTATTCCCATGGTCCTTACGGAGTTCCCAGCATCCACTAGGACGTCAGCGAAATGTAGGTTTGTCCAGGGTGGCCTCTCGGGCACACTGCGCCTAAACTTATACTCATGTTTGGGTTTTCTCTTTTTTGCTTCAGATTTTCTACTGAAATGACCCGTAAAACCTACGATTTCTCTCTTTGTACGTCCTAATGAAGGTCACTGATCACTTTAAGAGCATTAGAATTGAGTTAATTAGGTGCTAATGATGATTTTCTAACAGGCGCCTGTCAGGCGCACTGTGCCTGAACCCAGGAGTCCCAGAGGTGCGCCTGATGGAGGGTTAAGGTTAAGATGTAATTTTTAATCAAAACTTTTAATATAAGTAATAAAAATAAAAAAATGTACTGATATATGATCGCTTTTAATACTTATTCACTGCCCTCCATCCTCATCTCTCCCCAGTTCAGCTCCATGTTAATCCCAGATCCTTTAGACCAGGCCTGGCCAATCTGTGGCTCTCCAGATGTTGTAAAACTACACATACCAGCATGCCCTACCACAGTTTTATCATTCACTAACAGCAAAACTGTGGCAAAGCATGATGGGACTTGTAGTTTTACAACAGCTGGAGAGCCACAGGTTGGCCAGGCCTGCTTTAGACTGTAAGCCTTCACAATCAGGGGTCTCCATTCACTTGGTTCTCACCCAACACGTTTCGTCTCTTGGACTTTCTCGGGGATATACATCATTGTAGAAGTCCAAGAGACAAAATGCATTGGGTAAGCCTCTGTCATCTGGAAAGTGTAAATGCAGAGATCACGGCACTTTTGCACTATTTACTGTCAATGATAGAGTAAAAGTTCCTGTTTTTAAAGGCTAAAATATGTTATACAAACACCTCATAACAAGTGTTCTAAAGAGATCTTACAGGTTAGGAAAGGATCTGCCAGTTTCCAGTGAAAGGGAGTATACTAATTATTCAATATACATAGTCATGTGGCATTCTGCTCTTACCCTCTGAGCCACAGCTATGTGTCAGGATGCCAACAGTTTGTATTTTCTCAAGGGTCTGTTCTGCACAAAGACCCATTACATAGAAATATGAAGGAACGGTACATTGGTAAAACCAGAACACTACAACAATCTGAAGGCATTAATGGCCTGAGTCAAACACATCTGTAGGCACTTTGCCATATGGCTGTGGCAGCATGCTTACTGCGTTACGCTAATGCAATATCTGCCGTCTATGTAGAATATCCCTGCGTCTGCATGCGGAAGGCCGTGCTGGGCACTGTTTCTCTGTCTGCAAAGATCATTTGTATCAGGACTTCCACTCACTCCATGCAAAATATCCATCTAAAACAGGTGTCTCTTCTCTGTCTGCTACAAACAAGCATAGAAGTCGGTTTACACGTCCATGACTCTCCCTCAAGACAGATCAGTTCCGTGTGTTCACATGGCTAATTTCACACAGTGATACGTCAATGGGTGGCTCAATCTGTCTGCGTTGCAATCTCCGTCTGCATATACAGTACATCTTCATTTCCACATGCATCTGATTAACAATTATGCTCTATATGTTCCAGTAGTGAGTTATTAATTATAAGCCCAATTTCCAGGCCATACATCTCCAGAATTAGCATCACTAAGGGCTGTTTAATACCTGCAGGCCACTGATTTTTTGATTGCAAAACTGTGGCTTTCTAAAATGCCCGTCTGCTACTTCTCTAATATAGGGTGGGTACCAGTGGCTCACCAACTCCATCCAATAATCAGTACTCTGTAACTCTCTGCCCCTCCCATAACCAAGCTGCCAGTCATCTTGCCCCATCTGTGCTTTCCTTTCCTTCCTTATTGATTTGATTTTGAAAAGCTTCAAACTTGTTTGTACTCCCTCAATTGTTTTATTACTTAAAACCTGTTTCAATCGGGTTAGGTACGAAATGTCAACAGTCATAATGTCAACATTCATCATGTAGACAGTGATGAGATGTCAACAGGTTATAATGTTGACATTTCATCGTGGTGGTCCATCGGCGACTTGCCTGCTCCTGGCGGCTGCATCTGCATCTTCTAGGTCCCATAGTTATGCGACGGCCCCTTCCGGGACAGACCTCCGATCCTCGGGCGTTCAAGTAATTTGTCTACCATCCCTAACCCTAGTCCCTACCCCTCATATGCCTAACCCTAATATCCCACCCACAAGCCAACTCTACAGCCTGCAGCATAACCCTAATGTTGACATGTTGCCCGTTGACATAACTGTCCACATTTTAGTGTCGACTTTTTGCCTACATCCCATTCCGATGACCTATTACCTTACTGCTGTACCTCATCGCTGCAACTCCTATAATGACAGAATTTTCTATTCTGCGGTTTACCTGTTGTATATTGTATTTACTCAATTCCAATACATCACTATACCCCTGAGATACCGTGACAGCTTCTGACATCACATTTAATAGGACACATATATTACAATAAATTCTCCTGAGTCATCTAGCATGTTATTCCAAAACATTTGTCTTTTAGCCTAAGTGTTCATGAATCATCATTTAATCTACCGAGGTCTATAATGTATGTCTGCTAAATGTTACTATAATCTGCAATGCATTTTGTTATGTAAATTGGAGCCATTAAACTTTTTATGCTGGCAAAGCTTTAAAAAACCTTAATCCAACCACATAAAACAATTCCTCTGCCCACCTTTCAGTCATTCATCTCCTACATTAACCTTCCATAAATGATTGCGTTCTATATGTAATATCTAATTACTGAATTGTTCGTAACCCAACAGTCAAGACTGCAGCAATAAACTGTAAAGATAGGCGATTTATAAAGAAATTACTAAGCAAAGGCATACTGAGCAGACACGTAAGTATTTTATTTATTTATTTTATTACAAAACTATATAGATACTAAAAGATTTATCGCAAGTTACTGAGTTTTGCACTCGACATCCCCCTCAGTAGTAGTCTTCATTGATTTCAGTTCCTTTTGTAACTCTTCTTCAACAGCGAGAAGCTCCTTTGGTTTTTGATACTATGTATAAAAATATGGCACAAAGTGTTAAATATTTAAACAAACCAACAAATAAAATCAACATAATTTTTCTTTTGTCTTAATGTGGGTACAAACAAAGAAAATTGTGGGTATACACTGGCCGATATATCAGCCGTTCTCCGTCGGCCAGTGTGTACGGGCGATATGTCTGTGAACTCCGTCGTTCACAGACGTATCGCGTCGGCCCCGCAGCACAGCCGACGGCCAATATTCTACCGACATATAGGCACGTCGCTGTTTGTGTACGGGCGGTCAGCCGCCCGCCCGTACACATGCTGCGGCAGCTGGCGGTGATTGACAGCTGAACTGGGCGGGCGTGTGTACACGCCCGCCCAGTTCATGACGTCAGTCCCCGACGGATCGGGCAGTGTGTATGCTCAACACACTGTCCGATCCGTCCATAGATATATCTGCCGATCAATTGATCGCCAGATATATCTTCCAGTGTGTACCCACCTTTACAGCTCTCAGGAGTCAGAACAATATTTAAACACAACACAAATGTTAATTTTTGATGATGGAAACTCGGAGATTTCCGGGACAAGCGTTGTTTTGTCTACTTGCACCGTCATGTGCTTATTTCTACACAACTGCAGGTTTTCATGTGGGGCAGAATAGAGAACCAGCACATCATAACAGGTTCTGCAAATTTCTGCTATTTCAGAATGTTTATTGTCCTCTTCTCCTTCTCATGTGTCACAAAAGGGTTTATTTACGGAGCGCTGGCTTGTACAAAAAGCCATCAAAACCGACACTTCCTGCTGCATTTAAGCCCAAACTGTAAAATGCTTTTAATAACAGAACACTGGGGGGAGGGGAGGGGACAATATAAGAAGCATCGCCCTTTTAAATTTCAGACTTAAACATGCCAGAAAGTGGTAAATAAACCCAGAAATCTGCAGGACTTGTGACGGTATGCAGCGGTGTAGTGGTATCAGCTGGAGACCAGTTACACACATAAGTATAAATCTACAAAGAAATATAAGTAGGCGCTGGTGTACTGGCTATGAGACACTGATGATATTAATACTGACTGCAGCTTCACTTATTTGAGGTGCTGAGCCTCAAAAAACAAAAATTAATAAAAACCAGAGAGAAGCGCTGTCACTAAAGTATTAATATATTTTATTAAAAATGACCTTATTCATATATAAAAATTATGAGAAAACCTAAACATCCTGTGACTTTAAAAAATCTTTTAGCAGCAACACATCAAAACATGTAACAATTTGTATTCCTCACTAAGGTCTCCTTTGGAACAATGTATCAATCTACCCTTTATATAATGTATAGTAACTCTTGTGATTAACAGGAATTCCTTAGAGTAAGCTCCACGCGTGGGCTGATTGAAACACTTGAAACCATATATTGGTAGAGGGTTTAAAAGTTCATCCGTGATGTATATAGGGATTATTCACATTGATGTCATCCGCTCCATTATTTGTGAAATCCCTATTTAGCTCTTATTTCTCAATAATGCCGTCCAGAATTGATCAGCTTTTCTTATGAAGCTTATAATTGCACAATAACAGATTAAGCATGTGACGCTATTTTGGAGTCTGTTATTATACTTAACCCAACTTATGCAATGGGCAACAATTGTGTTATGTCCGTAGGGCGCCGGCTGCCCGCTCTGGGACACTGCAATAGAATGTGCAGGGCTTGTGAGAAATAATAGATAAAACGCTCACAGTCTCATTCAGATCGGCATAAAAATTCAAAGACTATAATGCTCTCTCACCACTTTCCATCAAGCTTCACCTGTCATAAGCTGAATCTCCGTTTGATGCGGTGAGCCAAATGCCGAACAGATGCTGGGTGAGGCGCTGAGCGGCGGATGCTGTCGGGGACGTGCTGCAGAAATCAGTCTCTGTTCGTGATGGTTAGCTGGATGCCAAGCAGAATGTCGGGCAATGTAATCAGACGGATTGCTTGACGCGTTTCTCAGCCTCAATCCTGGGGCTGTTTCCTCAGAAGTACCGCCTCTAGAGCCCCTGGTCTCCTTTATACTCCTCTGCTTCCTTAATTGGCAATACACCTGTTAATCCTGGGTTGCAGAAATACAAGGCTGCAGTTGGTCCAGGCTCCAGGGTATCAGGTACTGGGATGTTCTGGTTTAGTCCAAATGGGTCACACCAAACCATAGATTCTTTGGATGGCTGGGTAAGGGGTGGGGTGGGCTCTGCACTGCCCACCCCACCCCTTACCCAGCCATCCAAAGAATCTATGGTTTGGTGTGACCCATTTGGACTAAACCAGAACATCCCAGTACCTGATACCCTGGAGCCTGGACCAACTGCAGCCTTGTATTTCTGCAACCCAGGATTAACAGGTGTATTGCCAATTAAGGAAGCAGAGGAGTATAAAGGAGACCAGGGGCTCTAGAGGCGGTACTTCTGAGGAAACAGCCCCAGGATTGAGGCTGAGAAACGCGTCAAGCAATCCGTCTGATTACATTGCCCGACATTCTGCTTGGCATCCAGCTAACCATCACGAACAGAGACTGATTTCTGCAGCACGTCCCCGACAGCATCCGCCGCTCAGCGCCTCACCCAGCATCTGTTCGGCATTTGGCTCACCGCACCAAACGGAGATTCAGCTTATGACAGGTGAAGCTTGATGGAAAGTGGTGAGAGAGCATTATAGTCTTTGAATTTTTATGCCGATCTGAATGAGACTGTGAGCGTTTTATCTATTATTTCTCACAAGCCCTGCACATTCTATTGCAGTGTCCCAGAGCGGGCAGCCGGCGCCCTACGGACATAACACAATTGTTGCCCATTGCATAAGTTGGGTTAAGTATAATAACAGACTCCAAAATAGCGTCACATGCTTAATCTGTTATTGTGCAATTATAAGCTTCATAAGAAAAGCTGATCAATTCTGGACGGCATTATTGAGAAATAAGAGCTAAATAGGGATTTCACAAATAATGGAGCGGATGACATCAATGTGAATAATCCCTATATACATCACGGATGAACTTTTAAACCCTCTACCAATATATGGTTTCAAGTGTTTCAATCAGCCCACGCGTGGAGCTTACTCTAAGGAATTCCTGTTAATCACAAGAGTTACTATACATTATATAAAGGGTAGATTGATACATTGTTCCAAAGGAGACCTTAGTGAGGAATACAAATTGTTACATGTTTTGATGTGTTGCTGCTAAAAGATTTTTTAAAGTCACAGGATGTTTAGGTTTTCTCATAATTTTTATATATGAATAAGGTCATTTTTAATAAAATATATTAATACTTTAGTGACAGCGCTTCTCTCTGTGGTTTTTACACACATAAGTATACCTAAGGGGAGCTGTATGAATGATGCCGTATTAGAATTGATTTTATGGGTAAGGACACGTGTGTGACAAGGTGACTGCACCTGGAGTGTGCAAAATGTTTCTTCTAATGAGAGAAGCTGTTGTGTATCAGGACAATCCCTGCTATAATAATATACATGATTATAAGCCCAATGGACTGACTCCCCTACTCATCAGGAGGGCCACTGCCTTGATCTTGTATATACCAGACTATGCTCTGTTTCTGAACTCACTAACACTCCTTTCCCTCTCTCAGATCACAACCTTATCACCTGCATGCTCTCAATTACTTCAAACTCAATGTCCATAAAGTCTACAAGGACACCTCTTACCCGCAGAAATATTAACTCTATTAATTTTCAACAACTATCTACCTTTCTGCAACCACTGCTCTCACCAATTTCTACATTCACCTCTCCAGAGACTGCTGTGTCACACCTTAACCAAACTCTAGAAACAGCACTTGATGAAGTGGCTCCAGCTACCCATCACACTCCACGTAGACTTAAATGTCAACCGTGGCACTCTAAATACATTAGACACTTACAAAAACTCTCACGTAAAGTTGAACGCCAGTGGCGTAAATCTCGTAGTTCAAGTGACTTTCTCACATATAAGACCACCTACCACTCTTATCGTAATGCTCTGGACACTGCCAAACAAACATATTTTCAATCTCTCATCTCTGCTCAAGCCTCTAACCCCAAGCGACTTTTTAATACATTTAAATCACTTCTTGTCCCTCCCTCACCTAACCCACCAGCCACTGTCAGTGCGCAAGATCTTGCTTCCTATTTCAAGGACAAGATTGACAAGATCCGAAATGAAATGGTATGCTCTTCCACAGCAAGTGACCTGCTCAATTCCCTGCCTGAACCCTCCAACACCTTCTCTTCCTTTGATCCTACAAATGAAGATGACGTATCTGCACTTTTTTCATCTGCCTACTCTAATACCTCTCCCCTTGACTCTATACCCTCACAAATTAGTAAAGCTCCGTCTACTGTGCTCATCCCAGCCTTAACGAACATCTGTAATCTCTTCCTGTCTACTGGTATCTTTCCTTCTCTGTACAAGCATGCAGTGATTACTCCCATTCTGAAAAAAACAAAACTCTGACCCGAACTCTCTCTCTAACTATCGTCCCATCTCTCTCCCATGCCCCTCCAAGCTACTTGAGAGACTAGCCTACACTCGCCTCACACACTTTCTCAACTCACACAGCCTACTGGACCCACTTCAGTCAGGATTTCGTGCCCAACACTCCACAGAGACAGCACTGACTAAGGTAGTGAATGATTTGGTCACTGCTAAATCTAAAGGACATTACTCTCTACTTATTCTCCTTGATCTCTCTGCTGCTTTTGACACTGTTGACCACTCTCTTCTCATACAAACACTACAATCCCTAGGTATTCAGGACACAGCCCTTTCTTGGTTCTCATCCTACCTATCTAATCGCTCCTTCAGTGTTCGTTTCTCTGATTCCACTTCTCCTTCGCTACCTCTCTCAGTTGGAGTACCGCAAGGCTCAGTCCTAGGTCCTCTGCTTTTCTCTATCTATACCACATCTCTTGGCAAACTAATCAACTCTTTCGGATTTCAGTACCATCTGTATGCGGATGATACTCAAATCTACCTATCCTCCCCTGATTTGTCACCATCTGTATTGGGTCGTGTCACTGAATGCCTTTCTTCCATTTCATCTTGGATGACATCTCGCCACCTCAAACTTAATATTTCCAAAACAGAATTAATTATATTTCCACCAGCCAATAGTAGTTTCCAACCTGATATCTCTATCACTGTTGAGAACTCGGCAATCATCCCTACCCCACAAGCTCGCTGCCTAGGTGTCATTTTTGACTCTGAACTGTCCTGTTACCCACATTCAATCTGTCTCAAGATCATGTTACATACATCTAAGAAACATATCCAAAATACGACCATATCTTACACAAGACACAGCAAAAACTCTAATCCATGCTCTCATTATCTTCTGCATTGATTATTGTAATAGTCTCCTGACCGGTCTTCCCAAACATAGGCTCTCACCACTACAATCCATTTTGAATGCAGCTGCGAGGCTAATCTTCCTTGCCAGACGTTCATCGTCTGCAGATCCGCTCTGTCAGTCCCTCCATTGGTTACCTGTATTCTACCGTATTAAATATAAAATACTTTTACTCACATACAAGGCTATTAACCAAACTGCACCAACATACATCTCTTCACTCATCTCAAAATATCTCCCTACCCGACCTCTCCGCTCTGCACAAGATCTACGTCTCTCATCCACACGCATTACTTGTTCACACTCAAAATTACAGGACTGTATCCGGGCTTCACCCACTCTGTGGAATGCCCTCCCACGCACAGTAAGACTCGCCTCTAGTCTCCAAACCTTTAAATGTTCCCTGAAAACTCACCTCTTCAGACAAGCCTATCAAATTCCAGACCCACCCACATAACCTTCAGTGCTTCCCTATCTAATTACATCCTCTGTAGAGTATTCATAACATCACATATCTTGTCTTTCTTTAGTCTCACACCCTCCTGACACTTGGCCAACTTTGTGGGGTATCATACAACCCATTAAGAACCTAGCAATCTGGTGGACCATTATGCAATAGGTAGCATCAATCCTTGTGTATCTATGCCTATTTCCCTATAGATTGTAAGCTTGCGAGCAGGGCCTTCCTACCTCTACATGTTTATTTTTACCCAGTTTTGTTCTATTACTGTTGTTCTTATTGTAAAGCGCAACGGAATATGCTGCACTATATAAGAAACTGTAAATAAATAAATACAGCCGAAATGCAATAAAAAAACAAACCCATCCTAATGATTTTCCAGGAGTGGAAAGTGAGCATTTAGGGAAGTGGTCCCAGGGCTGTTATAGCGCATTCTGCAGACATCTGGTAGTGTATTGAGACCCCCATAGGCAGTATTGCAAATCCAAGCAGCTGCGCACAGACAGAGGCGGTCGCAGATCCTTCAATGATCGACTCTCGGATAAATGCTGAACTCCATAAATATTGGCATTGTTTACATTTCCCAGTCCTGTATGTACAGATGTGTCCTCCCTCATCATTTTTGCAGCCATGTTAAACAGTCCTTCTAGTTCCGCCTAGTTCTGAGCGAGTTCACTAATGCAGAGCATTTACTATATCACCCAGTGCGCATGCAGCAGACGCGCGGCCCCACAGTGTCAGCCGTACATGCAGCTCAATTTGGACTCATCGTCCAGAATCAGAATCAGCTTTATTGGCAAGGTATAATTGCGTATACTAGGGATTTGTCTTTGGTTTGCTATACAACAGCTAAGTAGGTAACAGATAAGCAGGGAATTAAGTAAAGTCCTACAGATAGGAATGCCGTAGGGACACAAGTGAGTTACATGTACATCTAGTCAGTCAATGTTCAGGAGTTCAGCAGGCGGACGCTTGGGGCAAGAAACTTTTGAGGCTTCTGGTGGACCTGGCGGGGATGGCCCTGTAACGCCTGCCTGAAGGAAGCAAGTTAAACATGCTGTGGCCCGGGTGTAGCTGGTCTTTTACTATCTTCATTGCCCGCTTTTTAGCTCTGGACAGGTACAGGTCCTGGACTGAGGGAAGGTCGGCCCCGATGATCTTCTCTGCGGTTCTGACCACCTTTTGGAGCCTGCATCTGTCCCTTGAGCTGGCAGAATCGTACCATACCAGTATCGAGGATCACAGTACCGACTCCACAATCACCGAGTAGAAGAGGAGCAGTAGCTTTTGTGGGATGTTGAACTTCCTTAGTTGCCTGAGGAAGAACAACCTCTGCTGCATTTTTGCGACAGGCCGGGAGGGGACACACTAGGCAATGTCGCTCACGGAGCACATCGTCTAGTGTGTACCCACCATTATTCGCATTGTTATGCTAATAAGATGCACAAGCATCTGCTGATTAAAATTATACTTTGCAAGACTATATTCTGTTTGCGACTGCAGCTGTATCTGCATATGACATCCTATGCTACAGTGTTTTCCAAAACACACTGTCACGTAGAATTTCGTATGCAGATACGGCTGTAGTCGCACACAGAATATACAACTTAGCCCTTTTTTAGCACCTTGTTTTTTTTACCAATGCAACACTTTGTAACACTCTATTTCTTCCCTCTCACCTATGTAACTCTCAACACATAGCTGCTGCTGCTTCTTACTAATGTAACACCTTTTAACACTTAAACCTCTTACTAATGTGATGCCTTGATGTGGTTGGCCATTGATGGCCTGGAGGGGGGGGGGCAACACCTTGGGCTTGAAGCTTAGTGTTAGGGACCCACCAGATGAGGTCACCTGGTTGCAGTCGGTGGGCACATTTTTTTAGCAAAATTATGTTAAAACACCTAAAATTTATTATCTGCTATATTGCAGGGTTTACTATAATTCTTATCAGTGTTTAGTATTTAGCATTCACACCTGCATTTTCTATTTATTCTGCATGAAACTAAAAGCCTCAGCATGGTAACACCACTCATTATGTTTAGAATTAGGGTGTGCCATCCAAGCCCCCCTGTATGTTAGTGCACATAAAAGGTGGAGACTCCTTCAGCTTGGATAAGCACTATTCCCTCCTGTCCAATGATGTTTTTTTAATTAGCATGGTTTTTTTTGGCATTTGCAGACTGCCTATTGGAAAATGAACTATAAAATGGTAAGTCCTGAATAAATGTATAGAATTTGTCAGTTTTAGGAATGAGTTTGAGTCGCAGGGGCCCGCTGAGTTGGTGTGGCCTAGCTGTATTCGGGCATCATAGTGTAATCTAGCAGTTTTTTACCATTGTCTCACTTTTTAACACTGTCATTATTATCTTGTACCTTTGTAACACTCTCAACACATACATAGCTGTTTCTTCTTATTAATGTAAAACCTTTTAACACTTAAGCCTCTCACTAGCCTGATGCCTTGGGAGGTCCTGTACCCTGTATTTGATCTTTAGTGTTAGGGACCCACCAGATGAGGTCATCTGGTCATGGTTAGTGGGCCCATATTTTTGGCCAAAATTATGCTAAGCACCTCAAATGTACTCTTATATTGCAGTTTATTATAATTATTCTGCATAGCAGTGTTTAGTATTTAGAATGTGCACCTGCATTTTCTATTTTTTTTCTGTGGAACTACAAGTCTCAGCTTAGTAACACCTCTCATTATGTTTACAATTAGGGTGTGCAGTCCAGTTTCAGGCAAAATATAGAAAAATTGCAATTAAATATTAGCAACAAGTGATAGCAGGCAGAGCCTTGGGGTTTATTGATCACGTGCGTGTTTTGTAAAATCACAGACTTTTGGTGATTTTGCCAGTAGAATTTAAAATTGCATTTTATTAAAGGCAGCACATAGCGGTGCTTTATAAAAATCCCCCTACCATAAATAGTTGAAAATCTGCAATTTTACAAAGCTGAATAAATGTATCCACATCAGTTTGGTTAGGTGCCGCAAAGCTCCTGCATGGAAGCACAAAAAAAATAAGAATTTACTTACCGATAATTCTATTTCTCGTAGTCCGTAGTGGATGCTGGGAACTCCGTAAGGACCATGGGGGATAGCGGCTCCGCAGGAGACAGGGCACATCTAAAGAAAGCTTTAGGATCACCTGGTGTGCACTGGCTCCTCCCCCTATGACCCTCCTCCAAGCCTCAGTTAGGATACTGTGCCCGGACGAGCGTACACAATAAGGAAGGATTTGAATCCCGGGTAAGACTCATACCAGCCACACCAATCACACTGTACAACTTGTGATCTGAACCCAGTTAACAGCATGATAATAGAGAAGCCTCTATAAAAGATGGCTCACTACAACAATAACCCGAATTTTTTGGTAACAATAATTATGTACCAGTATTGCAGACAATCCGCACTTGGGATGGGCGCCCAGCATCCACTACGGACTACGAGAAATAGAATTATCGGTAAGTAAATTCTTATTTTCTCTGACGTCCTAGTGGATGCTGGGAACTCCGTAAGGACCATGGGGATTATACCAAAGCTCCCAAACGGGCGGGAGAGTGCGGATGACTCTGCAGCACCGAATGAGAGAACTCCAGGTCCTCCTCAGCCAGGGTATCAAATTTGTAGAAATTTACAAACGTATTTGCTCCTGACCAAGTAACTGCTCGGCAAAGTTGTAAAGCCGAGACCCCTCGGGCAGCTGCCCAAGATGAGCCCACCTTCCTTGTGGAGTGGGTATTTTAAGATTTTTGGCTGAGGCAGGCCTGCCACAGAATGTGCAAGCTGAATTGTACTACAAATCCAACGAGCAATCGTCTGCTTAGAAGCAGGAGCACCCAGCTTGTTGGGTGCATACAGGATAAACAGCGAGTCAGATTTTCTGACTCCAGCCGTCCTGGAAACATATATTTTCAGGGCCCTGACCACGTCAAGCAACTTGGAATCCTCCAAGTCCTTAGTAGCCGCAGGTACCACAATAGGTTGCTTCATGTGAAATGCAGAAACCACCTTAGGTAGAAATTGAGGACAAGTCCTCAATTCTGCCCTGTCAGAATGAAATATTAAATAAGGGCTTTTATATGATAAAGCCGCCAGTTCTGACACACGCCTGGCAGAAGCCAGGGCTAACAGCATCGTCACCTTCCATGTGAGATATTTTAAGTCCACAGTGGTGAGTGGTTCAAACCAATGTGACTTTAGGAAACTCAACACAACATTGAGATCCCAAGGTGCCACTGGAGGCACAAAAGGAGGCTGTATATGCAGTACCCCTTTTACAAATGTCTGAACTTCAGGCACTGTAGCCAGTTCCTTTAGGAAGAAAATCGACAGGGCCGAAATTTGAACCTTAATGGACCCTAATTTTAGGCCCATAGACAGTCCTGTTTGCAGGAAATGGAGGAAACGACCCAGTTGAAATTCCTCTGTAGGGGCCTTCTTGGCCTCCCACCACGCAACATATTTTCGCCAAATGCGGTGATAATGTTTTGCGGTTACGTCCTTCCTGGCCTTGACCAGGGTAGGGATGACTTCATCTGGAATGCCTTTTTCCTTCAGGATCCGGCGTTCAACCGCCAAGCCGTCAAACGCAGCTGCGGTAAGTCTTGGAACAGACAAGGCCCCTGCTGGAGCAGGTCCTTTCTTAGAGGTAGAGGCCACGGTTCGTCCGTGAGCATCTCTTGAAGTTCCGGATACCAAGTCCTTCTTGGCCAATCCGGAACCACGAGTATAGTTCTTACTCCTCTCCTTCTTATGATTCTCAGTACTTTTGGTATGAGAGGCAGAGGAGGGAACACATACACTGACTGGTACACCCACGGTGTTACCAGAGCGTCCACCGCTATTGCCTGAGGGTCCCCTGACCTGGCGCAATATCTGTCTAGTTTTTTGTTTAGACGGGACGCCATTATGTCCACCTTTGGTTTTTCCCAACGGTTTACAATCAGGTGGAAGACTTCTGGGTGAAGTCCCCACTCTCCCGGGTGAAGGTCGTGTCTGCTGAGGAAGTCTGCTTCCCAGTTGTCCACTCCCGGAATGAACACTGCTGACAGTGCTATCACATGATTTTCCGCCCAGCGAAGAATCCTTGCAGCTTCTGCCATTGCCCCCCTGCTTCCCGTGCCGCCCTGTCTGTTTACGTGGGCGACTGACGTGATGTTGTCCGATTGGATCAATACCGCCTGACCCTGAAGCAGGGGTTTCGCTTGACTTAGGGCACTGTAAATGGCCCTTAGTTCCAGAATGTTTATATGAAGAGATGTCTCCAGGCTTGACCATAAGCCCTGGAAATTCCTTCCCTGTGTGACTGCTCCCCAGCCTCGCAGGCTGGCATCCGTGGCCACCAGGACCCAGTCCCGAATGCCGAATCTGCGGCCCTCTAGAAGATGAGCACTCTGCAACCACCACAGGAGGGATACCCTTGTCCCCGGTGACAGGGTTATCCGCTGAAGCATCTGAAGATGCGACCCGGACCATTTGTCCAGTAGGTTCCACTGGAAAGTCTTGCGTGGAATCTGCCGAATGGGATTGCTTCGTAGGAAGCCACCATTTTTACCCAGAACCCTTGTGCATTGATGCACTGAGACTTGGTTCGGTTTTAGGAGGTTCCTGACTAGCTCGGATAACTCCCTGGCTTTCTCCTCCGGGAGAAACACCTTCTTTCTGGACTGTGTCCAGGATCATCCCTAGGAACAGAAGACAAGTCGTCGGAACCAGCTGCGATTTTGGAATATTGAGAATCCAATCGTGCTGCCGCAACACTACCTGATATAGTGCTACACCGATCTCCAACTGTTCCCTGGATCTTACCCTTATCAGGGAATCGTCCAAGTAACGGATAACTAAAATTCCCTTCCTTCGAAGGAATATCATCATTACGGTCATTACTTCAGTAAAGACCCGGGGTGCCGTGGACCATCCCTACGGCAGCGTCCGAACGGATAGTGACAGTTCTGTACCATAACCTGAAATACCCTTGGTGAGAAGGGTAAATTTTGACATGAAGGTAAGCATCCTTGATGTCCCGAGACATCATGTAGTCCCCTTCTTCCAGGTTTGCAATCACTGCTCTGAGTGACTCAATTTTGAATTTGAACCTCTGTATGCAAGTGTTCAAAGATTTTAGATTTTAGATTTTAAAATCGGTCTCACCGAGCCGTCTGGCTTCGGTACCACAATAGTGTGGAATAATACCCCGTTCCCTGTTGCAGGAGGGGTACCTTGATTATCACCTGCTGGGAATACAGCTTGTGAATGGTTTCCAAAACTGCCTCCCTGTCAGCGGGAGACGTCGGTAAAACAGACCTTTGGAAACGGCGAGGGGGATACGTCTCGAATTCCAATTTGTACCCCTGAAATATTACCAGAAGGATCCAGGGGTCTACTTGCGAGTGAGCCCACTGCGCACTGAAATTCATTGAGAACGGGACCCCACCGTGCCTGAACTTGTAAAGCCCTAGCGTCATACTGAGGGCTTGGCAGAGGCGGAAAAGAGTTTCTGTTCCTTGGAACTGGCTGATCTCTGCAGCCATTTTCCTCTCCCTCTGTCACGAGCAGAAAAGAGGAACCCTTTTGTCCGCTTGCCAACCAGGCCTGCGCCTGATAATACGGCGTCTTATTTTGAGAGGCGACCTGGGGTACATCCCCTCTTTTAAGGCAATACTTCCAAATGCCGTTTGGAATCCGCATCACCTGACCACTTTACTGGTATAATTGGACAACGCACTTATACTTGATGCCAGTCGGCAAATATTCCGCTGTGCATCATGCATATATAGAAATGCATCTTTTAATTGCTCTATAGGCAATAATATACTGTCCTTATCTAGGATATCATATTTCCAGTCAGGGAATCCGACCACGCCAACCCAGCACTGCACATCCAGGCTGAGGCGATTGCTGGTCGCAGTATAACACCAGTATGTGTGTAAATACATTTTAGGATACCCTCCTGCTTTCTATCAGCAGGATCCTTAAGGGCGGCCATCTCAAGAGAGGGTAGAGTCCTTGTTCTTACAAGCGTGTGAGCGCCTTATCCCCCCTAGGGGGTGTTTCCCAACGCACCCTAACCTCTGGCGGGAAAAGGTATACTGCCAATAACTTTTTAGAAATTATCAATTGTTATCGGGGGGAAACCCACGCATTTTATTTCTCAGATTCAGGAAAACTACAGGAAGTTTTTCCTCACCAACATAATACCCCTTTTTTTTGGTGGTATTCATATTATCAGAAAAGTGTAAACTTTTTTCATTGCCTCAATCATGCAATGTGTGGCCCTATTTGGAAATCACGGTTGTCTCTTCACCGTCGACACAGGAGTCAGTATCCGTGTCGGCGTCTGTATCTGAGGTAACGGGCGCTTTAGAGCCCCTATATGAGACGTCTGGACATGCACAAGCTGAGTAGCCGGCTGTCTCATGTCAACCACTGTCTTTTATACAAAGCTGACACTGTCACGCAATTTCCACAGTACATCCACTTAGGTGTCGACCCCCCAGGGGGTGACAACACTATTACAGACACTCTACTCCGTCTCCTCATCATTTTTCTCCTCATACATGTCGACACAAACGTACCGACACACAGCACACACACAGGGAATGCTCTGATAGAGGACAGGACCCCACTAGCCCTTTGGGGAGACAGAGGGAGAGTTTGCCAGCACACACCAGAGCGCTATATATATATATACAGGGATAACCTTATATAAGTGTTTTTCCCTTTATAGCTGCTGTATTGTTTATACTGCGCCTAATTTGTGCCCCCCTCTCTTTTTTAACCCCTTTCTGTAGTGTAGTGACTGCAGGGGAGAGCCAGGGAGCTTCCCTCCAACTGAGCTGTGAGGGAAAATGGCGCCAGTGTGCTGAGGAGATAGGCTCCGCCCCTTTCTCGGCGTCCTTATCATCCGTTTTTCTGTATGTTTTGGCAGGGGTTAAATGCATCCATATAGCCCAGGAGTTATATGTGATGCATTTATTTTAGCCATAAAAGGTTTTCTAACGATTTATTGCGTCTCAGGGCGCTGCCCCCCCAGCGCCCTGCACCCTCAGTGACCGGAGTGTGAAGTGTGCTGAGAGCAATGGCGCACAGCTGCGGTGCTGTGCGCCTACCTTTATCTGAAGACAGGAAAGTCTTCTGCCGCCGATTTTTCCGGACCTCTTCGCTCTTCTGGCTCTGTAAGGGGGCCGGCGGCGCGGCTCCGGTGACCCATCCAGGCTGAACCTGTGATCGTCCCTCTGGAGCTAATGTCCAGTAGCCTAAGAAGCCCAATCCACTCTGCACGCAGGTGAGTTCGCTTCTTCTCCCCTTAGTCCCTCGATGCAGTGAGCCTGTTGCCAGCAGGTCTCACTGAAAATAATAAACCTAAACTAAAACTTTCACAAAGAGCTCAGGAGAGCCCCTAGTGTGCACCCTTCTCGTCGGGCACAGAAATCTAACTAACTGAGGCTTGGAGGAGGGTCATAGGGGGAGGAGCCAGTGCACACCAGGTGATCCTAAAGCTTTCTTTAGATGTGCCCTGTCTCCTGCGGAGCCGCTATCCCCCATGGTCCTTACGGAGTTCCCAGCATCCACTAGGACGTCAGAGAAAACACAAAAAAAACCTTTGTAAATGACCTACCCATTGACTTAGAGTAAACAAACTCATACTTACAGTAATAATTAATGTGTTATTCGCATGGGCAAAACTTAGAGCACTTTCGTTCAGGTCAAGCTGACATCGGTCCAGGTCAGGAATAGAAAACTTTTTATAATACCTGTAACACCAAGACAGGCAGGAGTGAGATGCAAACAAAGACACACTGTATGACAAGCCAGACTACAGAGAAGTAACAGTAATAATGGAAGACAGTTCTGCATTACACACAAATCTCTGCAAGTGGCCGGCTGTTCCCTCACAACGGTGGTGGAGGCAGATATTTTAGACAGCTGATAGGTCTGTGATTTCTCAAAGCGAGAGGATGGGGGAGAATAGAGGTGTGGCAGGGATTTGTACATATACAGAGACAATATTACAGAGAGCACATAATACAATGGGAACATAAAGCAAAATGAAATATATATATATATATACACACACACATACATACATACATAGAGAACCATACAGTGTGTATGAAATACAAATCAACACTCACAACTGATTATATGATCTGTGGACTTATGTATTGATATGTAGTATGTAAATTTGTAAACTAATCTGTATTGACCTAATGCAGTTACGTATTTCTTTATATATTATTCCCTGTGTACAGTGCTACGGAACCATTGTGACGTCATATAAATACAGGACAGTTAAATACACAATTTAAATACTGTAATTAGACTGTATCTGACTCCTTCAAGTGTCTCTATTGGGTCAGGTTTAGAAGATCTCCTTCATTAAGTTTGGGTGCATACTACTGCGATCTGTAGATGAAGGACTTTTAGCAGTACCTAGAATTTCCCGTAATTCATGTAGAGGTTGAGCTTTTAGTCATGCGGCTCCGAATTTATGGAACTCACTTCCCCGCACAGTGCGAGAGGCCCCAACTATAGAATCCTTCAAAAGTAGACTCAAGACTTCCCTGTTTATTAAGCATTTCCATAATGTCCCTGTAGTATCTCCATGCAAAAAAGTCAGCACCAACTCTGTATTACGCTTATTGTATTTTTTTTCTACCGCTGTGTTACTGTATTAATTTTTTGTAATATGTGCTGTAATCTTCTTTGCTATGATGTATGTAAAGCAGTACTGTTGGAGGAAGAGCACTACTACTACTACTACTACTACTACTACTACTACTACTACTACTACTACTACTACTACTACTACTTACTACTACTACTACATGGGTTTTTAACCTCAACCCTCAAGTACTCCCAAAAGGTCATGTCGACAGGCTTTCTGTCTGTGGAAGAAGGGATTTGGCTTGATGCTCTAATCCTGTTCTCACAGCGAGATGGATGTATCAAACAGTGAAAAGTCTGTAGATGTGGACCAGTGGAGAGGTTGTCCATAGCAACAAATCAGCTTAGAGGTAGCATTTATCAAGTACATTTTATAAAATGATAGGTAGGTACAGATTGCCCATAGCACCAATTTCTCCACTCTTTTTACTGCTTGATACACCAACCGCAGAGAGAGTTCAAGGTCCATGGTTACCATTCATAATAAAGCAGGTACCTGACCCAATGGCTTATACCTGCACTGTGTACCAGAGAAGAGCTGTTAGACATCATAGAAAGGCATGGTCATGGCTTGCTTACACAAATGTGTATCCCACAGTGAGACAGGATAGAAAGAAACATAAGCATTGTATGTAAATGACACGCCTACAATTTATTGTATGTTACATATACGGCCACAAATGTAGCTAAAGCCAAAGTCCAACTTATTGCAGTGATGAGTATGAGTAACTCTGTCTCTGCTCCTTATATATTCCCCCGATTGCAGTCACATGCTGTGTGGATGTCCCTTCTCCCTAAAACTGAATAATATCTGCTCAGTGGGACTCCTACCTGTAGCATGTCCCGCAGAATGAGCTTTATACACGATACATAATTGTGAAGAAGTCACATGACCATTAAGCTAGATCCCAAAATATGTGCACCTATGTAACCTTAGTTTATAATAAAATACGCACTCATGTATCTAGAAAATGGTATGTGCAAAGCCAAGGCCCCCAAACCTGCAGCCACTTGATATAAATGTATACATCAGCGTTACCAAATATAGTTTCAGTGACAAATGTATGAAAGAAAGGAGTCTGGGTGCAGAATGTGTGGCTCTCCGACAGAGATTAAAGTCTTCTGTGATGTAGCTGCTTTTGGTATTTGGCAAAGGTGGCAGACATGGATAATAAGGGAGATGTCAAAGGTTAAACAGCAGAGATTAGATGAACACAAAGACATGTTAAAGAAGTGTTAACTCCTCAGTGATAGATAAAAAGACTATACAAAGCAGGAAACTCTGCTTGGGACAGGGAGGAACTGAGCACCTAATCCAATGAATGCATGTTCCTTACTAAATAATATACCTCATACATTGTTACACTGATAACATGCAGCACACGGACAGCGCCGAGACACGCAGCAGCCTCATAGGCAACCAGACTGTGTTACACTTGTCTTATTTTTCTTTTAAAACTTGTTCCAGCAAGCATTAAAAAGTAAAACAGATAATGGTAGAGCATTGAGGATAGTCTTATTAACAGATACTTGTAGTGACTAGCCGTTACATGGCAAAGTGCGATGGCGAGGGACATGGGTGGCAGAATGGTGTATAGTAGTAGCATATATGCTGGACATATGGCCAGTTGTAGGCAGTTAATAATTGTGATCAATACTTGTGATGGTTATTATGTAGATAATCCAAAATGACCTCTATTAAAAGATTAAGGGAGGAAAAGTCACTGATAAGAGCTGTAGGTACCTATAAACCAGATATAGGGGCTAATTAAGGTTTGATAGCAAATTCTGCTAATCAGCAGTATTTGCTATCCTTTGTATCGCATGCTGGGGGTCGCCCATCATACTGACTGCAGCCTCCCCCCAGTTGAACAAGCAGAAATTGCGGAGCGTTTGCAATTTCTGCTTGTTAGCAGAAACTGTGGGAGCCTCCTGGCGGCGCAGCTGAGCTGCGGTCGCAGGAGACTTGCCACCAGTTTCCTGATCGCAGCGGCTGCATGTGACGTCACGCAGCCGCCGTGATCACACCCACAACACGCTCCTATTCGTCCGCCTCTGCCCCCCGTTCACGACGCACTGCCCCCGCAACGCTCCGTCTCCTCCCCGGAAACAGAGCGTTGCGCCCCCACGACCGCCGCAGAGGCAATCACATTTTCTGCGCCGCCCCCCCCCCCCCACAGAAGGTGCAGGTGCACGCGCAGGAAGGGTGCTGCGCATGCACCCACATCTTTTCAACAAAAATTCCGGTTGGATCGCACACTGTGCTCCAACCTGAATTACCCCCATAATACTGTGAAGAGTTAGCACTACGTATGGTGTCACAGACACTTCTCAGCAGTTACAGCTGTCATACAAGTTGCACTTTTCACATCAGCTTCTAACTAGCATTTATCAAGTACATTTTATAAAATGATTGGTTGCTATAGGCAACTGCTCCTCTCTTCGGAAGGTTTAATACATCTCCCCATTAGTATAAAGACTTGTCTAAAGCTGTTCTTTCCACACAAAGAGCAATGATGCCCCATCAAGAATATTTTTTAAGTTTTTCCCCACCTTTAGATTTACCCAATTGATGTTCGGACATCAGGCGGTGTCCTCTGTCCAGAAAAAACAGGTGCATGTGTGAGAAAGATTCCATCATCTCAGGGGCGTTTTAAGAGAGGAGGGGACCTGCGTGCAGCCTCCGTTGTATGCAGCAAGAAGACTGGCATAATGCCAGAGTCTACTGCGCATGGGTAGATCTCCGGGAACATGGCGCCCGCACTTTGTTCCCGGGGACATCCCCATTGCGCATGCGCAAATCACTCGGAAATGGCTGCAGCGGCCACTTTCCAAGTGATCTGTGCCCACACTGCAGGGACACCGCCACGGGACTCCGGAGGGGTAAGTATAATATATGGGTGCAGGGTGTGCGGTGTGGGTCCCTCTGGATCCACGGGCCTGTGTGCACCGCACACACTGCACCCATTATACAACTATGTCTTAGGCAGCAATGCAATTGAGAGCACTGTAGGGTCTTGATGTGTGGCTCTGTACACCACTGAAGCTTCTGGTAGCCCAACAACGCTCATTTTTCTGTACACTCCTGTAGGGGTTCCAGGTAAATCTGACAATGATGCAGTCACAATGAGAAACCGTTCCCACACCATTCTAACAGCGGATCTCCAACATCTCTCCAAACTTAACTGCCCTCTTCAACTAGTTTTTGGAGGTAGAGGCACATTGCAGAACGAAATTATGTATCAGTGTAACTAGCGTCTCCCAACTACAGCTCAGTACCAACTCATGAGAACACCACTCCTCAATAATGGGATGCAGTCAATTTACCTACAATTAAAATCCCAACATTCAAAATCCCAACATCCATTGGCCGATAGTCAAAATACAGACATTTAAAAGGTCGACAGAAGTTTTTCATGATTTTTTTATTGAAACCGAGTGGCTCATACTTTACCATCCCAGTGGTCCTGGAGGGGGAATATAATAGTGTGCCGAGCGCAGCGAGCCATGCGAGTGGATACAGTACACTTTTACGATGTCCATGTCAACCTAGGTCGACATACACACACAAAAACAATGTAAAACTCGTGTCTACTTTTCGACCTGTCGACATTTTTAATGTCAGGATTTTGACCTTGTCGGTATTTTAAATGTTGGTATTTTGACCGTCTGTGAATTGTTGTCAGGAATTTGAACATCGGGATTTTAATTGTAGGCATTTCATACTGAGCCCTCAATAATACATATACAAGAACATTTGAGAGAGGCCCACTGTGCTGTTGTATTAAACTTCAGAAGAAGGATCTTCTGGCTCCTTTGGTATCCTAAATTCTCAGGCTGAGCCAGAAGATCCTTCTTCTGAAGTTTAATCCACAGCGCTTGTGGACCTCTCTCAAATGTTCTTGTACATTGCAGAATGAGGCTAATCTGCAAATATCACAGCCAAGATGGTCACGTGTCAGGTCAGCATAAACAAATACATGGTCCCCTCAAACTGGATGTGTACACTTTACACTTACATGTGCCCATGCCGAGCCGAACGCAAGCTGGCTGTCAATGCACCCAAATAGCATGCACAGAGGAAAATACATCCGTACTTGTACATAGCTACCTGCCTCTCCTATATACGCTTTGTATCATAGCTGCCATCATGGTGCGGTTCACTACGATATGCCGGCGGTCGGGCTCCCGGCGACCAGCATACCGGCGCCGGGAGCCCGACCGCCGGCTTACCGACAGTGTGGCGAGCGCAAATAAGCCCCTTGCGGGCTCGCTGCGCTCGCCACGCTACGGGCACGGTGGCGCGCGCCACGCTATTTTATTCTCCCCCCAGGGGGGTCGTGGACCCCCACGAGGGAGAATAACTGTCGGTATGCCGGCTGTCGGGATCCCAGCGTCGGGATCCCGTCAGTCGGCATACTGAAGACCACCCCATGTGCACTATCCCTGGTGTAAAAGATCCATCTTGAACAGGTGTACATACATATATAAGTACCCACAATGCTGCATACCCCGCAATTCCGTCTGCGCATCCTCACTATACTTATCCAGTGTGTGATCACACCATTACACCACATTACTCCCAATTAGCAGCAGGTGGCGATGGCAATGAGTTGTGTATGACTATGCATTACCCCTAGTTGTGCATGCTCAGCCCAGAAGCATGTCCTGTCCGAAACACGCAAAACTGACTTCAGTGGCACCTAGCCATTAACAATAATGGAGGTTTAAAATGTACAGCGCCATCAGAGCATATATAGAAAGTCAGATATATAAAGGAGAATGGCTTTTTACAATTCTGCTTTCTCTCTTTCAGGCAAGTGCAGCATCAGTTTTATAAAACAAATCTAAGCTAGTAACATTCACACAGAATTTTGTTTTGAATAATATCTAACTTCTCCCCAGACATAGGTGGTACAGGGCAGCAAGGATCATTGCTGGTGCCGTGCATATCTATCATGTTGTATATGGAATGACAAGGTGTTCATATGACATATCTTATCGGGACTCATGAAATGCATCAGTGGAGGAGTTCACTGATGGTTATGTGGGATCCTCTACGAGAGCGCCCTCTATTGAGCTCAGCTGAAGCCTACATCATAAATACTCAGCCATTCACATCAGTCCCTGCCTCAGTGGAGCTTACAATCTACAGTATATTCCCTATAACATGTACAGTGCATCCGGAAAGTATTCACAGCTCCTCACTTTTTCCCCATTTTGTTATGTTACAGCCTTATTCTAAACTGGAATAAGTAAATTTTTTTCTCTCAAAATTCTACACACAATACCCCATAATGTCAATGTGAAAAAAAGGCTGTTTTTTTTTTTTTAGATTTTTGCAAATATATTAAAAATAGGGGTCGCGGTCCAGGCAACGCAGGCATGCCCAGACCACTGGGGGGAGCCGCGGCGGCTGCGTAACGTCACATGCAGCCGCTGCGACCCGGACAGCGACGAGTAGCTCCTACCAGCGCAAGTACAAAAGAATTGGCGCTGTGTGATGCTTTTGTACTTGCGTGGCGGCACAGGGCCTGACATGCGGGGCAGACTTGCCCTGTGCTAGGTGTCCACCCACAAGTCAGGGAAGCTGATCGGTCTGAGTTAGCCCCTATATAAGGTCCCACACTTGACCGTGAATGTCTGAGCACAAACCAAGCATGAAGTCAAAGGGATTGCCGTAGACCTTCACAAATCTGGGGAAGGGTACAGAAAAATATCTGCTGCTTTGAAGGTCCCAATGAGCACAGCGGCCTCCATCATCCCTAAATGGCAGGAGTTCGGAACCACCAGGACTCTTCCTAGAGCTGGCCGGTCATCTAAAGTGATTGATCGGGGGAGAAGGGACCTAGTCAGGAAGGTGACCAAGAAACCGATGGTCACTCTGTCAGAGCTACAGCAATTCCTCTGTGGAGAGAGGAGAACCTATCAGAAGGACAACCATCTCTGCAGCAATCCACCAATCAGGCCTCTATGGTAGAGTGGCTAGACGGAAGCCACTCCTTAGTAAAAAGCACATGGCAGCCCGCCTGAAGTTTGCCAAAATGCACCTGAAGGACTCTGACCATGCAAAACAAAATTCTCTGGTCTGATGAGACAAAGATTGAACTCTTTGGCGTGAATGCCAGTGACGCATGGTGGTGGCAGCATCATGCTGTGGGATTATTTTTCAGCGACAGTAACTGGGAGCCTAGTTCGGATAGAGGGAAATATAAATTCAGCAATGTACAGGGACATCATGGATGAAAACCTGCTACAGAGTGCTCCTGACCTCAGACTGGGGCGACGGTTCATCTTTCAGCAGGACAACGACCATAAGCACACAGCCAAGACAACAAAGGAGTAGCTTCAGGACAACTCTGTGAATGGAGTGGCCCAGCCAGAGCCCAGATTTGAATCCGATTGAACATCACTGGAGAGATCTGAAAATACCTACTGGTAAATCCTTTTCTCGTAGTCTGTAGAGGATACTGGGGTCCACATTAGTACCATGGGGTATAGACGGGTCCACTAGGAGGCTTGGACACTTTAAGAAATCAAGTGTGCACTGGCTCCTCCCTCTATGCCCCTCCAACCAGACTCAGTCTTGAACTTTGCCCGAGGAGACGGACATATCTTGAGAGAAGGATTCAGAAATGATAGTGGTGAGATTCGAACCAGGACACACAAACAAGAAGAAAACCATGTTAACACAACATGAACAGGAACAGCAATGGCTGATCCCACACAATACTTAACCAAGTAACCCTGCAGGAATCACGAAACACTGGGCGGGCGCCCAGTATCCTCTACGGACTACGAGAAAAGGATTTACCAGTAGGTAATTAAAATCCTATTTTCTCTTACGTGCTAGAGGATACTGGGGTCCACATTAGTACCATGGGGATGTACCAAAGGTCCCAAACTGGGTGGGAGAGTGCTGAGGTTCTTGCAGAACTGACTGACCAAACTGAAGGTCCTCAGAGGCCAAAGTATCAAACTTGTAGAACTTAACAAACGTGTTCGAACCAGACCAAGTAGCTGCTCGGCAGAGTTGTAAAGCCGAGACACCCTGGGCAGACGCCCAGGAAGAACCCACCAACCGAGTAGAGTGGGCATGAAAAGATTTAGGAACCGGCAAACATGCCATAGAGTAAGCATGCTGGATAATCAGCGTGATCCAGCGAGCAATAGACTGCTTTGAAGCAGGACACCCAATTTTCTTGGGATCATAAAGCACAAACAGTGAGTCAGATTTTCTGTGACGAGCTGTCCGCTTCACATGGATCTTCAAAGCCCTAACAACATCCAAGGACTTTGAAGTAGCAGAGGTGTCGGTAAGCACCGAAACCACAATAGGTTGGTTGATATGAAAATGCAGACACCACCTTTTGAAGAAATTGCTGACGAGTTCTAAGTTCAGCTCTATCTTCATGAAAAATCAAATTGGGGCTTTTGTGAGACAATGCCCCCAGCTCCAACACACGTCTTGCTGAAGCCAAGGCCAACAGTGTGACAGTCTTCCATGTAAGAAACTTCACATCAACGTCCAATAAAGACTCAAACCATTCCGATTGCAGGAACTGTAACACCACGTTGAGATCCCAAGGTGCCGTAGGAGGCACAAAGGGCAGTTGGATGTGCAGAACACCCTTCAAGAACGTCTGAACTTCCGGGAGAGAAGCCAATTGTTTCTGGAAGAAAATGGAGAAGGCCGAAATCTGGACTTTTAAGGAGCCTAAACGGAGGCCCACATCCACTTCTGACTGCAGAAGAAGAAGAAAATGTCCCAGTTGAAATTCCACCGCAGGAAATTTCCTGTTCTCACACCAAGAGACGCATTTTTTCCAAATACGGTGGTAATGTTTAGACGTTACCCCTTTTCTGGCTTGGATCAAGGTTGGAATAACCCTGTCTGGGATCCATTTCCGGGCTAGAATTTGCGCTCAACCTCCATGCCATCAAACGTAGCCGTGGTAAGTCTTGATAGACGAATGGCCCCTGTTGTAGAAGATCCTTGCGAAGAGGTAGAGGCCATGGGTCCTCTAGGAGCATCTCCAGTAGATCCACATACCAGGCCCTTCTTGGCCAGTCCGGAGCAATGACAACTGCTTGAACCTTTTCCCTTTTTATTCTTTTGAGAATTCTTGGGATCACTGGAAGTGGTGGAAACACGTACACCATCTGGTAGACCCATGGAGTCACCAGAGCATCCACTGCCAATGCTTGTGGGTCTCTCGACCTGGAACAATACCGCTTGAGCTTCTTGTTGACACGAGAGGCCATCATGTCGATTTGCGGAATTCACCACCGACGTGTCAAGCCAGGGCTGCCATCAGAAGTTCTGGGGCCCGGAAGTCACAAAATAGGCAGCCCCCTCCCCCCCCCCAAAAAAAGGAGAAAGGATAAATAAATAAATAAAAATACTAAAAATATATATTTTATACACACAAAACACACACAATATAATATATATCACTCTCCCTCAACTTACCCATCACAGGCTGGCCAAAGCTGTGGCAGCCTGGTCCCTTGAAGCTCCGCCCCCTCCATTCATGTAGCTCCACCCCCTTTTCATGACAAGCTTTGGCACTGTCACCTGAGCCTCCTGTAGTATCTTTAATAACTGTCTCCTCTGAGGTGGCAGCCATTTTTGGAGGGACGTTTACAATAGAAGCTTGCAGTGTCCTCTCCCCCTCCTTTAGCAATGCCAGAACTCACTAATGAAAAGTGGGCGGAGCATCACGCCTGGCGGACGGTGGCATAAGCGGCCCGGGACAGCTGTGCCTGCAACACCCCCCTGATGACGGGCCTGTGTCAAGCACCCGAACACCTCCGGGTGAAGGCCCCACTCTCCTGGGTGGAGGTCGTGTCTGCTGAGGAAGTCTGCTTTCCAGTTGTCTACTCCTGGAATGAAGATTGCCGACAATGCCACAGTGGGTCTTTCTGCCCAGAGGAGAATCTTTGTTACCTCTGACATTGCTGCTCTGCTCTTCGTTCCTCCCTGTCGGTTTATGAACGTTACCGCCATCACATTGTCCGACTGAACCTGAATGGCGTGATCTTGAAGAAGATGTGATGCCTGTAGAAGGGCGTTGTGTATGGCCCTTAGCTCCAGAACGTTGATCGGAAGAATGGTTTCCAGACTCAACCATTTTTCTTGAAACTGTTCCCCTTGGGTGACTGCTCCCCAACCTCTGAGGCTTGCATCTGTGGTTAGCAGAATCCAATTTTGAATCCCGAACCTTCGGCCCTCGGTCAGGAGAGAAGTCTGAAGCCACAACATAAGAGAAATCCTGGCTTTTGGCGACAGACGTATCCTCTGGTGCATGTGAAGATGCGAACCGGACCATTTGGTCAACAGATCCAGCTGGAAGGGCCTTGCGTGAAACCTTCCGTACTGCAGTGCCTCGTAAGAGGCTACCATCTTCCCCAGAAGGTGAATGCATAGATGCACCCATATCCAGGTTGGCTTTAGAACGTCCCGCACCATCGACTGGATTACTAAAGCCTTTTCCAATGGAAGGAAGACCTTCTGTGCCTCCGTATCCAGTATCATCCCCAGGAATGGAAGCCTCCGTGTTGGTTCCAGGTGAGATTTTGGCAGGTTCAAAATCCACCCCTGATCCTGGAGTAGTCGTGTTGAGAGGGCAATGTTGTTATCCTGGCATGATGTTGCCCATATGTGACTGAAATATCTTTTTTATCATCAATAATTTTTATTCAGATTTTTTTTTTTGTTATGCAAAACAGGGGTACAGAAATAAGAAAAGGGGAGGGGAGGGAAGGGGGAGCAGTAAATACATAAGAGACAATTTGTATACTTATACATACTTTTCAAAATCGATCAGACGTTTGTACACTGGACGTAATGCAGTAGGGCGTACAGAATGGAAAGAAACGATGATTCCACATTAATGCATATTGCAACCGAGATCGCCGGGCGGTCCCAGGCTCAGGGAGAGGAGGTGTCTCCATCTAGGGGAGGGGTGTGGGGTTGGATGTCCGGGGAGGGAGATCGCCGTACCAAGTTGGCACCCTCACCCTCCGTGGTAAAAAGCAGCCAAGGCTTCCAACGTATTAGAGGGGACTTGGTAGAGAGGGAGCAAGACATATACTCAGTCTCCATCAGGAATTGTTTCTGAATTTTGTGTATGACTTTCATTAAGGGGGGGGGTATGGATTGTTTCCAGTTCTGAGCCAGTGCCGCCCGGGCTGCAAGGCAAATGTGGCCTAAAACATATTGTAAATTGGCACCCACGGAACGCGGATAGACATTTAGTAAAGCAATGAGGGGGGTGGGGGACAGGGTGAGTCCAAGTACTTTATTAATTAGCCCAAACACCTCTACCCAGTATGGCTTAATAAAAGGACAGGTCCAAAAGATATGGAAAAGGTGGCCCACCTCACCACATAGACGCCAGCAATACTTCGAGCATGTAGGCCAAATCGTGTGCAGCCTATCGGGTGTGAGGTATAGTCTATGTAATAACTTGACGTGCATCTCGGAATGGTTTAAGCATTTGGACATAGTGAAGGATGACATAAAGATATGTTGCCATTGGGAGTCGGTAAGGGTACAACCAATGTCTACCTCCCACCTGTTCTGGGCTCTAGTTTTAAGAACGGGAGCTAATGCAAGTAGTGTCTTGTACCAAAAGGAGATCTCTCCAGCCGAAGCGTCCCTAGAGAGACGACCCAAGGCCTGAGACATAGTAGGGTGCATTGGGGAGGGGGTAAGGCGTAGACTGGTCCACCAATGTTGTATTTGATAGTATCTGAGCCTCTCAGATTCAGGTAAGGCAAAGCGTTCTTGGATGGTAGAGAAGGAGCTAAGCACAGGCCCGTTGAGCAGGTCTCCCAGTAGGCCGATCCCTCTAGAACGCCAGCCTGACAAATTAAGGTTAGGGATTAGGGCGGTTACTGTACGTAGGGAAATTTGTAGCAATGTATAGAGGGGAGATGATAAGCCGATAGTCAGTTTATCCCAGACCTGTAGAGTGGCTCGGGTTGAGGGGAGAAGACGTAGGTCCGAGGGTCGCATGGGTTTAGGTAGCCAAAAGAGGTCCTTTAAGGGGAACCTGGGGCAGGTTAGTTCCTCTAGACACGTCCACTCCGAGTGTGTATCACTGGTGATAGCTTTAATCTGAGCCAAGAGGGAAGCTTCTTGGTATAGTGAAAGGTTAGGCATGTCGAGGCCACCAACTCTCCTAGGTAGTGACATCCTGGCGCGGGACAGTTTAGGCGGTCGCAAAGCCCAGACATATTTGGTGAGGATATTGGTAGCCTTGTCTAGGTATTTCTTGGGGAATATAAAGGGAATTGTGCGGAACAGGAACATTAGTTTGGGAAGCAGCGACATTTTAAAGGCGGCCAGGCGACCCAGCCATGATATCTCATAATTGAGCCACGATTTGGTGGACAGTTGTAGCGCAGTCAGTAAAGGGGGGAGGTTAACGTCAAATACAGAAGAGGAGGACGGGGGGATGTGAATACCCAAATACTTTATCGAGGTTGTTTGCCAATTGTAAGGGTATTTGGTACGCAAAGAGGCCATGGAATGGGAGAGGTTTATCGGCAGGGCGTCTGTTTTAGTTGTGTTTAATTTATAGTAGGACGCTGCAGAGTACCTATCTAAAATATCGTGTAAATGGGGGAGTGAGGTGCAGGGGTCAGTTACAAATAACAGAACATCATCTGCAAATAAACATAGTTTATGGGGGACGGTGCCAAGGTGGAGTCCTGGAAATTGTGGGTCTGCCCGAATCTTAGCTGCCAGAGGCTCAATCGCCAGGACAAAGATGAGAGGGGAGAGGGGGCAGCCCTGACGGGTGCCATTGTAAATTGGGAAGGGGGAAGAGAGGAAGCCATTACTAAAGACCCGGGCCGAGGGCGAACTATACAGGGCTAATATGGATGACAGGATGCGGTCGCGGAGGCCAAATTTCAATAATACTTCCCGTATGTAGGCCCAGTTTATGCGGTCGAAAGCCTTCTCCGCATCTAAGGACAGCAGGAGGAGGCCCTGTTCACGGGTTATAGAGTCTACGAGGTTCAATACTCTACGGGTATTATCAGACGCTTGCCGACCGGGAATAAATCCAACCTGGTCGGGGTGGATCAAGGAGGGGAGGAGGACGTTCAGTCGGTGAGCTATTAATTTAGCATATATCTTAATGTCACCATTTAACAGCGCAATAGGGCGGTAGTTTTGGCAGGAAGTCAAGTCCTTACCTGTTTTAGGGATCGTGACAATGCGAGCCTCCAGCATCTCCGTTGGGAGCGTGCCCTGAGAGGTAATTTGGTTATAAACTGTTACCAGGGATGGAGTCAGGAGGTCCTGGAGTGCCACATAAAAATCATTTATAAAGCCATCTGGGCCTGGCGCTTTACCTTTAGGGAGGGATTTGATCGCCCTTAACGTGTCTGCGGTGGACCAAGGGGCATTCAGCACTTCTAATTGGTCGTCGGTAATGGAGGGAAGTTTCAAATCAGCGAGGAAGGTGTTGATAGATGGAAGAGTGGGCTGCGGAGTAGAAGGGTCAGTTGCGAGATTATAAAGTTGGGAATAGAAGTCAGCAAACTGGTTCGATATCTCCAAAGGGTTAGATATTTTGGTGCCTGTTGGGGACATAATAAGCTTAATTCTATTCCTAGCTTGTTGCGCTCTGAGCTTACGAGCAAGCAGTTTTCCCGGTCTATTCCCTGCCAGGTAAAATTTCTGCCGCATCCTATTTAATGAGGCCTGGGTGCGCACCGTGAGCAATGTCTGAAGCTGGGACCTAATATCAGCTAATTCTTTCTGGAGAGATCTCGAAGGTCGAGCCTGATTTTTCTCCTCCAGTTCCTTTAATCTACGCTCCAAATCATTCAAGCGTTGTTGATGTAGTTTTTTAAGGTGGGCTCCTGCCTGTATCGCCGCGCCTCTAGCTACAGCTTTCAATGCGCACCAGAAGTTCAGAGTGGACGTGTCCGAAGGGGAATTAAATTCCAAGTAGGACGTGATGCTGTCTACAATAATTTTTTTTGATACGGGGTTGGCCAGTAAGTGAGGAGAAAGTCTCCAAGGTCGGGGCGGGGCATGTTGACTGTTAAGATCCCATTTGAGAAACAGCGGGGCATGGTCTGACCAGGTTATTGGGAGGATGTCAGCAGATCTAGTGAATTGGAGAGTCCATTTATCAGAAAACAAAAAGTCAATACGGGAATAGGAGTTGTGAACGGGAGAATAGTATGTGTACTCACGGCCCGTTGGGTTTTGCACTCGCCATATATCGTAGAGGTCAAATTCAGCAAAAAGGTTACGGAAGGCTAAGGATGGGGCGTTAGAGGAGGCTAATGGAGAGGGGGAAGGCCTGGGAGACCTGTCCAATCTAGGGTCAAGAACCAGATTAAAGTCCCCCATGAGAAGGAGCGAGCCTGTACGGTTCCTCTGGATAGCCAAACATAGCTTACGCAAAAAGGCCACTTGGTTTGAGTTAGGGGCATAGGCTGAGACCAAGGTAACAGGTTTGTCATTTAAAAGGCCACTCAGGATGAGATAACGGCCATTTTTATCAGCAACTTGCGAGTGTAAAGTGAAGGAAACAGAGTTTTTAAACAATATAGCTACACCATTCCTCTTAAAGGGGCCGTTTGCAAAATAGCCAATAGGGAACCTGTGGTCTTTAAACGTAGGGGGGGCTAAGGACGAAAAGTGCGTCTCCTGCAGCGCAATAACATCTGTCTTGTGCCTAGCAAAATAGTCCAATGCTAACCTTCGCTTATTAGGGGAGTTTAACCCCTTAACGTTCATGGACAGAACCTGGATCATCTAGGCGGTCTAAAACGCGCCATGAGTAGTGAGATATTTCTGTATACAAGTATGAAGTTATTTTGTCTCATACCATTAGTTAGAGTGTCGTGAGAGGGGGGGGGGGAGGGAATAACGAAGGAAGAAAGGGTGAGAACAAACCGAAACGACCCAGTACATCGGGTCGGTGTAACTACTGCAAGGAAAACAAAAAAATGCAGTAGTACATTAACGAGGGGGAACATGTGGCCTAACGCCACCACCACCAATGAACCTAGATAAGGGGAAAGAGAAGAAGAAAAAAGAGACATGTACAAATGCAAATATTCCTACCAACCATGTAAGGACCACAGATAACATATATGCACACACTAATAAACTAAAGTATGGGCACGGAGCCGGGACTCCAACATTACAACTACTAACGTAGTAACTCACGTGTCCGCATCTAGACGAAAGGCCAAGGCCTATCTATTAGAACAGAACATCATAACGTCCACATTCAAGACCCAAGTTTACAATGACGACTTTAGGCGACGATCCACTCCGATTGGGGGGTTGACTGTTTCTTGGCTCCAGGCGGCAGCTCGACAGCAATATCCCACTCCGATAGCAGCTTGACTCCAGCGTCCAGTGAGGCGACCGTGTAGGATTTGTTGTCATAGAAGACGATGAGCTTCACCGGAAAGCCCCATCTATAATTAATCTCTTGATCACGAAGCGCCAGGGTAACAGGAAGAAACGAACGTCTTTTGGCCAAAGTCAAAGCCGAGAAATCCGGAAAGAGCTGTAATCCACCAAGCGTGGTAGAATCCGCATCCCTTGCCGCCTTTAGAATGCGTTCTTTCGTCGTGAAGAAGTGCACTCTCATGAGCGTATCTCGTGGAAGCGAGGGAGGGACAGAGCGTGGTTTAGGCAGTCTGTGAATCCTGTCTATAAGCAGCTCTCTGGGGTCAGCCCTGGGCAAGAGCTTCCTAAATAGCGCGGTGGCGTAGTCTTCTAGCTCGGAGTTTTGCACGGAGTCGGGAATGCCTCGGATCTTGATATTATTGCGCCGAGATCTGTCCTCGATATCCGCCATCTTGAGTTTGAATGCCTCCAGGTCATTCTGCTGTTGATCATGGGCCGCTATGAGGTCATTATGGGACGAGACCAATTCCTCGACTTTCCGTTCCAGATGGTCTGTGCGTTCCCCTATAGCATGCAGTTCTGTCTTGACCTCTCGGACGGCCGATGTGAGATCCTGAGTCAGCTCTGTTTTAAATGCTGTTAGAGCCTGATACAGGGTTTTGACCGTGAGAGGGGCGTCAGAGTCTGGGTCGAACCCCGGAACAGAAGCAGGTCTGCAGGGAGGGTCTGACGCGGAGGTGGCTATTGGGGACTTCCGTGCCGTAGAGGGGGCAGAGGCTGCTTTCTGAGACGGCAAAGATACTCTAGGAGGAAGCACCGCTTTAACCTTTTTCGGCGCCATTCTGAAGCGATAAGTCCCGGAGACTATATGATGGAGGTTAGGTAAGCAGAGGGTTCAAAGGTGGTGGTGTATGAACGTTCTGGACTACATCAAAAGAACGGCATCAGCAGAGGTCCGGCGACCGGTCATAACCCTCCAGCGGTGCCGAAGGGCAGGTCTCCAGCGAGCAAGGGAGAGGGGGGAGCCAGGTATAAAGACAACAGCTGATAGCTCAATGTCGTAGGTGTCAGGCAAGCAGTGCCCTCCTGGACCAACACTCACCCCTCCTGGGATGCCTCCACGGTATTGCGCCTGGTCGGGGAGTGTGAAGGGGGGGGCACAGAGAGGTGACCAGGCTATCCACAGCTGCTGGGGGCGATAGTTGGCTCCAACAGGCCTCCACACTGGCAGGGCTCCGCAGCAGGTGCTCGCAGCTACTCTAGGCCCCGGATCCTGGTGCTGATGTAGGCCTCTACTCCCTGGGGCTTCAAAAGTGGCAGCAGACCCCCCTCTCTCCCTGCTGAGGGAGTATTTATAATAGAAGGGGTCTCAGGGGAGGCAGGGCCGGCTCGTAGGGGCAGGGGTGTGCAGGTGACCGGCGGGCCGGGTGTAGCAAGATGGCCGCCGCCGGAGTGTGTGCAGTCGGGAAAAGGCCGCAGCCGCGGCTCCGGAGGGCAGGGAGCGGGAGTCTGATCCGCCCCGCCGTCCCCGATGGTCTGGGGCAAGAGAGGGGCTTAAATGAGCCTGCTTACTTGTGCGGGGGAGCCGCCAGGGGACCCGGCGCGGCCGCGTTCCGGTCCCGGAGCTCGCTCCCGGGTAGACCCCAAACTCGAGGTCCCGGTCCCGGGACGGAGCGGAGGCCTCAACAATGAAACAGTGCCAGGGGGCACCTCTCCCGCCTCCTCGGGTGCTGGGCACGGTGGGCACTCGCCAGTGGGTATAAATCAGCGTGGGAGGTCCGGTAAATATGCCCTTTAAGTGCAGGGCCAGCAGGAGCTCTTGCAGGCACGTCCACACAGGCTGCAGGTCAGGCCACGCCCCCCCGTGACTGAAATATCTTAATCATGCTCCCACCCGCCTGTCTTCCAGTGTGGTCCACTGTCATGCTGAAGGCTTTGTGGAAGCAGAACTGGAGGTCTGTTCCTGTGAACCTGCAGTAGCTGGTTTTCTGGGTTTACCTCTATTGCCTTTGAAGGTTGTAGAAGAACCTTTGGTTTTACTTTTTAATTTTGCTGTCCGAAAGGACTGCAGAGTTGGAGCAGAATAGGTTTTCCTAGCTGGGGGTGCTGCGGAAGGAAGGTATGTAGGCTTACCCACCGTAGCCTTGGATATCCACGTATCCAGCTCATCTCCAAAAAGGGCCTCACCTGTGAATGGTAAGCTTCCACGCCTTTCCTGGAATCCGCATCCGCAGTCCACTGGCGTAGCCACAAGCCTCTGCGTGCTGACACCGCCATGGCAGTGGTGAGTGCATTGAGCAAACCAAATTTCCTTTATGGCCTCCACCATAAAATTAGCAGAGTCCTGAATATGCTTTAGGAGTAAAACTATCTACACCCTGGATAAGGAATCTAACCCGTCAATTAGACTACCTGACCATTTTGCAATGGCCCTATTGATCCATGCACAAGCAATAGTGGGTCTTTGGGCTACCCCAGCAGCTGTGTACAGGTATTTGAGAGTTGTCTCAATCTTGCGGTCAGCCATGTCCTTTAAGGAGGCTGCCCCAGGGACAGGTAAGACTATCATATGTGACAACCTAGATACTGATGCGTCAACAAATCGGTGGATTTTCCCACTTTTTCCTATAATCCTGAGGAAATGGGAAGGATGCGAGTAACATTTTAGGGATGTGAAACTTCTTGTCAGGATTAACCCAAGTTTCTTCAAACAGGGAATTTAACTCCTTATATGCAGGGAAAGTAGCAGAGGATTTATTTTTTACATTAAAATAAGATTCCTCATCCACCTCCGCCACCTTGTCAGGAATGTGCAGGACTTCTCTAATAGCTTCTATCAGGGCCTGTATGCCTTGTGACAGTGCTGCATCCCCCCCACTGGCGTCCACTTCACCCTCCTCCGCATCTGATATGTCATCGTCAGTGTCAGCCTGCAGGATTTGTGCCAGAGTACGCTTTTGTGGACAAATGGCAGGTGTTTGAGACACTGGAATGTGAACTGAATCTCTAGTCATCAGGTCATCCACAGACTGTCTTAAGTATTGTGTCTCTTTCTCATTATGTGATAATTTATTAGAAATATTTGAGATCATCCCTTTAAGGGAATCCAACCATGCGGGTTCGGACCCACTAGCCTGAGAATGTGTACTATCTTGGGTACACGGTAGTGATTCCTCCGGCGAAGGCAGACACTCTGCTGTGCAGGAAACACACTCCCTTGACATGTTATGTGAAGGAACACACACACACTCACACACAGTAAAGGTGACAGTTAACCCACACAGAGCCCGCCTGGAGACACAGAGAAGATGGAGCCAGCCACACCATGCCCTATTAGCCAAAGCCAAGCTCAGCTGGATCGCAAACTAAGTTCCTTAATAGGGCTTAGTATTTTAACACCGCTCCCCGCCATTACTATGACCCCCTGGTACCGCTGAGGAGACTTGGTGTCTTGGTGGATGAGTGCACTTCCCTGTGAGTCCTGTCAGTGTAAGCTGCAGAGGGAAAATGGCGCTGGTGAGCTGCTGGGTCCGCTCATAGTGAAGCCCCGCCCCCGTAATGGCGCATGGCTTCCGGGTTATTTTTATACTGGCTGAGGTGTTCTGTGAAGCTTAACAGCGGGTTAGAATCCCTGTAAGCCGTTTGCCAGTGTAAGGTCTGTTAAAAAAGCTCAGCTCGCCCCTCACAGGGGAAACATACACACATATAGCATGTACTGAGCCCCGGAGACGCAGCCTGCATGTCTGTGCTGCGCTCCATACCCTGATGCCGCCATTACAGCCGGCGACCCGCTAACCGGGACCCAGGCCACCTCCTCACCATTCTTCTTACTTCTGGCTTTGTTAGGGGTGGCGGCATGCTGCAGCACCGCACGCTCGCCGTGGTGGGGCTTGCGAATAGGACCCTCTGGAGCTCAATGTCCTGTCAGAGGGGGAACGGGGCCGTCCGTCCGTGTACCCTCTTCCCTTCCCCCCCTCCCCCTATACGTAATGATAGTATTTACCCAGGAAAGAAACATTGGGTCTGATCCATGTTTGTAACTAAATTATTAAAAGCAAACAACTTTGTGTCTGGAACATACCATATTGCCATGAAAGTGGAGCAAATACATTTATATTTTTTACAGCTTTATTTTTCACTGTAATTTAGATTTCAGTCTGAACACACCCCACCCAAATCTAACTCTCTCTGCACATGTATAATTGCAATTACTGATAGATACAGTAAATCTGCAGATTTTTCCGCAGTCATAGTTTTGGCAGTCAAAGGGGCATATTCAATTATCTGTGAGATTTATCGTGGGAGGATAGCCTTGAGCTTTTACGCCTGAAGCTATTAAATTTTAAGCCCATTTCCCCTGAAGTAACTCCACGGGTTAACGCGCATTAACCCAGAGTTTCTGGGTTAAGTGCCTGGAGCTATGGGTTAATGTGCTCACTGTAAGGGCAAAATGCACTACTTACAGTGGATTTCTGTTCGCACCTCAGGAGGGCACTGCAATAAGCCCACGGTAAGCCCCATGGATAATTAAATATGCCTGAATGTGTTTTAATAGTGTCTTCTCTGTGCACTGTGACATCCTCCGCCTCCTTCTTGAGGCCAGCGGCCTGTTTCTGGCAGCCATATTTGTTTGCCACCCAGAGTGGTAGTGAAAAGAAGATAATGATCTGTAGGAGAATTAGGTGTGGTTTTGCTGTTTCAAGAACTTAGGATGACATTGTTTGCAGTCATATAAAACTTTCACTGAATAGGAGGAGGTGGGGAAATCAATGTTTTTACCAACATCCAAAACCTATATTTTATACTGCAGGACAAACGAATGTAAATTAGATAAAGGACTATAAAGGGTGCTTAAATTTGGGGAGGAGGGGTTCACAGCTTGTTTTCCTACTGTACAAGGATTTTTATCTTCTGGCAACCTACTGTAAGTCTTCTACTATACCTTTTACTGGGACATCCTGTGGCCTACCATATGTGGTACTGTGAGGATGTGCATTTCTAGACAGAATTTTGCTAATACAATAAAAAAAAAAGATTATAACAATACAAAAGCAACAAATCTAATAACAAAACCAATATCCTCCACGTTGAATGTTTTAAGCCACAAAACAACCTATAGTATGAGAAAAAATGAAAAGCTAAAATTAATTAAAAAAGCGGACAATCCTATATAGTGTTCATAGCCTGGACCTAGAGGTGATGTTCACTCTTTTTGTCATACACATATTCACGGCGGCCATTTTTTCGGAGACCTGTGCATGCACTATAGACTCTGGCATTGTGCCAGAGTCTCTAGTGCTCAGACAGTGCGCCAACAGCGCTGTTGAGGCTGTCGGCTGCAGGACTCTGGAGAGGAGGGGACCCACACCCGGACACCAGAAAGGTAAGTATATAGAAGAAATGGGCGCAGTATAATGGGGCACACACTGCACCCATTATAGATACGCCACTGATCATTCATACATATGACGTACTTCCAGTTAGTAATTCCATTGCCGTCAGACTATTTTAGCCACCTTTAGTCAAAAATTACATCCTATAAAGAATAGTCTACTCTGCACAGTAAATGTTAAATATCTCAATGTTACTCTTAGGCTTTGTGGTTCTGTTCCCCCACCCTAGCACTCTAAATTTACTTGTTACCTTCAGAAATGCTGCCGCACTGCTGAATGGTACTGGAGGGAATCATGTGTTCAAGCTGACCACCTCCATTTCAAATACATGCTCCCTTCCTACAGGCCTGCTGTCTCACACCAAACAATTTTCTTCAAAACTCTCATCTCTGCTTGGTCCTCCAACCCTCGCCGCTTCTTTGCTACTTTCAACTTCATCCTCTGCCTCCTCATCCATCAATTGCCCTACTTCCTCTTTCCTCTGGACTTTGCCAACCACAGCAGTAAGTGTCTCCAAAGGGTCCGTCCTCGGTCCCCTTCTTTTTCCCCCCTCTACACCAACTCCCTTGACACCTCATCAGCTCTTTCAGCATCATACTATCTACACACTGATGACACAAACTCCCCTGACTTCCCTCCCTTTATCCTTGCCCACACCTCCAATTGCCTGTCTGCCATCTCCTCCTGGATAATCCAGTGCCTCCTGAAACTCAACATGGACCAAATCAAACGGATTGTTTTTCCCCCTTCCAGAATGCCACTTCCTCTCCCTCTCTCTAACATCACCCTCTCTTCTGTCTCCAAAGTCTGTTGGCTGTGTCATCCTTGAGTCTGCTCTCTCATTCACCCTCCACATTCAAGCTATCTCACAATCTTGCCACTTCCAGTCCCAGAACATCACAAGAAGCTGACACTTATTTACACCTGATGCCACCAAAACTTTTCATACTCTCATCATTTGCGGCATTAACTACTGCAACCTTCTCCTATGTAGCCTCCTTCTATCATGCTTCTTCTCACTTCAATCTATTCTAAATGCTGCCGCTCATCTAATTTTTGTTTCCCACCATATGGTTAATACCTCCTCCACCTGCAACCTGCTTCACTGGCTCACAACTTCTCTCAGAATGCAGTTCAATCTTATCAACCTCACCTACAGAGCCTTTAACCAGTCCACCCCTCCCTACATCTCTGTCCACACTCTGTCCCGCCCTCTCCGCTCCTTCTCTGACCAACACCTCCCCTCCTCCCTGGCCACTTCCTCTCATGCTCACCTAGAATATTTTGATAGACATGTCCCCATCCTTTGGAACTCACTCCTTTGCCCAATCAGACTACCCAGGTTTGAACACACCCTTAAAAAATACCTTTTCATTAAATCGTACTAGCCCTACTCTTAATCCATTCATTTCCAACCCTGCACCATTTATATTTCCGAGTTCACCATTCAACTGTTCTTCCCTAGCACACTTCACGTCCCCAGTGCTCTGCCCCCTTGTCACTTTCAGCGACTCGGATTCTGTCTCCTCACCTATACTGTACATTGGATATTGGATCTCTGAGACCAGGATGGATATGGAGACTTTTTACGTATAAATTTGTGAATGGTATTTGTAGCATGTTCACTTTACGGACTCTTACACTAAGCATTTTACAAACAAAATAATTGAATAATCACTTTCTGGAAGCAATACTATGCTTCCTCTATAGCACATAGACTACAAATTGTCATGAATATGCAATAATTCTCTCTCTTCAGGGCTAGAAATGATGAACACTTTATACAGAACAAAGGTGGTCATTCCGAGTTGTTCGCTCGATTAGCGGGGATTAGGTGGGAAATGTGCATGCGCATGGTACACAGCGCGCATGCGCTAAGTTATTTAACACAAAACTTAGTAGATTTACACAAGCTCAAGCAACGTTTTTTCATCGCTTGAGTGATCGTGTGTGATTGACAGGAAGTGGGTGTTTCTGGGCGGAAACTGGCCGTTTTCAGGGAGTGTGCTAAAAAACGCAGATGTGCCAGGTAAAAACGCAGGAGTGGCTGGGGAAACGGGGGAGTGGCTGGCCAAACGCAGGGCGTGTTTGTGATGTCAAACCAGGAACTAAACGGACTGAGGTGATCGCAATCTAGGAGTAGGTCTGGAGCTACTCAGAAACTGCAGGAAATTATTTAGTAGCAGTTCTGCTAATCTTTCATTCGCTATTCTGCTAAGCTAAGATACACTCCCAAAGGGCGGCGGCCTAGCGTGTGCAATGCTGCTAAAAGCAGCTAGCGAGCGAGCAACTCGGAATGAGGGCAAATATCATACAGGCTTTAGCAACCTCTTGGTGACACAGAGCACAGGAGAGTATCTTGAAGGAAGAAAGCAAAAGGGCCTACTCACTTTTTGTTGGTTGTTCGTACAACACAGTAACGCTCAGTATTGTCTACTGAGACACTATATACATCCTTTGGGTAAGGAAGATTACGAATTCTCCACTGAAAACTGTTTTTTGTATCCTTCCGTATAAAAACAGGCTGGAAAAGAAAAGAAATGTGTAGTCAACCAGTTTGGATGTTTTAATAAACTTAAACATAGAAACATAGAAACATAGAATTTGACGGCAGATAAGAACCACTTGGCCCATCTAGTCTGCCCCTTTTTTATTTTATCCTTTAGGCAATCTCAACCCTTTTTTAATCTTGATTCTTTGTAAGGATATTCATATGCCTGTCCCAAGCATGTTTAAATTGCCCTACAGTCTTAGCCTCTACCACCTCTGATGGGAGGCTATTCCACTTATCCACTACCCTTTCTGTGAAGTAATTTTTTGTTAAGATCTTTTAGCCTTTCCGGGTAAGTTTTGTGATGTAGGCCATGCACCATTTTAGTTGCCCTTCTTTGTACACTCTCTAATGTATTTATATCCTTCTGGAGATAGGGTCTCCAGAACTGGACACAGTATTCCAGATGGGGCCGTACCAATGACCTATACAGTGGCATTATCACTTCTTTTTTCCTGCTACTGATTCCTCTCCCTATGCAACCAAGCATCTGACTTGCCTTTCTCATTGCTTTGTTGCATTGCTTTCCTGCCTTCAAGTCACTTGAAATAGTGACTCCTAAATCTCTTTCCTCCTCAGTAGTTTCCATTATAGTACCCTTGATACTATACTTAGCCTTTGGGTTTTTGAGACCCAAGTGCATGATTTTGCATTTTTTAGCATTAAACTGTAGTTGCCACGTTCTTGACCATTTCTCAAGCCTACCTAGGTCATCAATCATTTGTTTGACCCCTCCCGGTGTGTCTACCCTGTTGCATATCTTTGTATCATCTGCAAAAAGGCATATCTTCCCTTCAATACCATCTGCAATGTCACCAACAAAGATATTAAAGAGAACTGGACCAAGTACAGATCCCTGGGGTACTCCACTGGTAACATTTCCCTCCATAGATTGCACTCCATTTACTACAACTGTCTGTTTCCTATCCTGCAACCAGGTTCTTATCCATTTCACTAACTTAGGATCCTTACACTTACTGTAATACATCACAGTTTTATACAGTATATGTTTATGCCACTATCACATGGTTAATCACAGCTCGAACAGTACTGTCAAAATAGTATCAACTAAATGAAGTTTTATTGTGTCTGGCACCGTGCCACATACTTGCCAGCTGCAGACTATGGCAGTAGCCACTTTGTGAGTGATACCAATGTTCATTAGAATACAGCTATTTCATTCTGTGCCTCTCACGAACATGTGGCCATGAAGCGCCTCAGTCGCCAGTAGGGGTTGCGACAACACACCGTCATAGCACTTAATGGAATATCTCCAAGCAAGGTCTAGCACTGGGCAAACATTATAGTCAGGATTTGGCAGGTGCATATTTTACGTCCATATTTAGTAGCGAACACACACATGCACACTACTATAACCTATGACAGTGTTTCACACTTCTTAATAAACTGCACTCTACTCATTTGGAGGATATAGCTTTCAAACATACCATCAATGATTCTCTTCTTACGCCAAAATGATTTTTGACAGTAGTATCTGACCTCTTAGAAAGAACATGGCAGCGAGGGTGTGCAGTAATAATTTGTAGTCATGTCATTAGTACTCACATTGGAACTGTTTTCCTTCAAGAAATCGGGCTGTAGAGCTCCTATGACAGGAAGAGGTGTCTCTCCAACTTCAATCTCCCATTGACCATAAGCTCCCAGGGCTGACTTCTGTCTCCATTTACGAACTAGAAAAAGTATAACAGTACCAGAGAATTATCTATGTGCTGACTGTACTAAACTATTTCCTACACATGGACTGGACACATAGGGCTTGGTGGATACATAATACTCTGTGTTGCCAATATTCTAACGCACTTTATCTTCTGATCATCCATGTGTGCCTAGTTTTTAAGAGTGAATGCAACAGGTGTTCTGAAAAGCCAAAACACTCCTACTAGTAAATACTGCAACTTAATTGAGTCCTGTTGGAGCAAGAGCGCTATATAAATAAAATTATTATTATTATTATTATTAATTCACTGCAATGGTAACAAAATGCAAATCTCAGAAATTCATATTGAAGTGTTAAACAATTCAAAAGTTATTCAAATGAAAATAAAATAGTTTTGATTTTTTTTGTGTTCTTAATTAATGGCGCTGTTTATGTGCAAGGTCATTTTATTTTATTTTTAAACAGAGAAGAGATGAGCCCCTATATAGGGAGCATTGCTTTCTACGCAGAGCCGGCAAGATTCACCTTTGCCTGTTTTACAGAGGCATATATATGAACAGGGACTGGAGAAGGTACAGTGGCCCTCATTCCGAGTTGATCGCTCGCTAGCTGCTTTTAGCAGCAGTGCAAACGCTAAGCCGCCGCCCTCTGGGAGTGTATGTTAGCTTAGCAGAAGTGTGAATGAAAGGATCGCAGCGCTGCTAAAAAAAAAAAAGATTGTGCAGTTTCTGAGCAGCTCCAGACTTACTCCTAGCTAGCGATCACTTCAGACTATTTAGTCCCTGTTTTGCCGACACGAACACGCCCTGCGTTCAGCCAGCCACGCCTACGTTTCCCCAGCCACTCCGGCGTTTTTATCTGACACGCCTGCGTTTTTACACACACTCCCCGAAAACGGTCAGTTACCTCCCAGAAACACCCACTTCCTGTCAATCACTCTGCGGCCAGCAGTGCGACTGAAAAGCGTCGCTAGACCTTGTGTAAAACTGCATCGGCTTTTGTGAAAGTACGTCGCGCGTGCGCATTGAGCCGCAGAATGCGCAGAAGTGCCGATTTTTAGCCTGATCGCTGCGCTGCGAACAACGGCAGCTAGTGATCAACTCGGAATGATACCCGTATGCGCTTCTTTTAACATCCCTTCTCCAACATCCACCCTGTATAGCTCCCATATATATGGTCACGAGATGTGATCTCTGTGCGTATAACCATCACTCATCCATGGACCAGACGGATACAAAAATCACTATATGCATGTAACCTAAGATTGCCAATTTAAGATTCTACTAGATACGCTCACTAAGAGGGATGTAATAATTTACAGTCTGTTTGAGAGTCTAAGCTTAATGTGTAGGGATAATCACATGCAGCATTATCTGTGTGGAACCACATTAACTCTCCATATACTGAACATCACAAAACACACTGAGTATAAAGTCAGCAAATTGTTGAAGGAACTGCAGGGTAAACTGGTAATGTAAGCACTTACGGTATATAATCCATTCTGCAACATTATAAACAGATATAATAAGTGTAATATATAATAAGTGTAATATAATAATATCTTGTAACATTTTCTAGGATTGTTATAAGGAATACAGGTCCTGCGTATAAGCCAAAGTCATTTATAAATAAGTTCTCTCATCGGAAACTTGCTCTGAAGTTACGCTGCTTGATATTTTCCTTCTACGGTCAATATAAAGCGTACCTTTCACTGACATTTTGAAGAAAGCGAATTAAACATTCCCATACTAGTAAAATGCTTTTAAAAGTATGTAAAGGGGTACATCATGTTCCTCTTAGCCTGTTTTAGCAGTGTAATGCTGACTGGGACTCATTCATCTGCCCCGAAGATCACACGCTGTCCATGTTTGAGAGCTCGCTTCTTGGCCGCTGCTTCAAGACCAGTGACCAGGCGTTAGACAACCCATTAGCCTTGCTGGACTTCTACAAGATCCAATACTTGGACATCAGCACCCAGGTGAGCTCTGCTGCGGTCACTGTGGAGTATTGGACTTCTACAAGATCCAATACTTGGACATCAGCACCCAGGTGAGCTCTGCTGTGGTCACTGTGGAGTATTGGATGCTGCCAACAACCATTAATAACCTTCATAATTATCTAATTTATTTAGACAATAAAAAATAGAATGACAATGCACAATTTAATAATAATAAGATATATCAATTAAAAAATTAAAAACCATATCAAATGGACATCTCTCGTGGAAATAAACAACTCAGTTGCTGGTGTTAAAGGGTCCAGATTAGGC